>NC_046666.1:49777306-49791614 GCF_010883055.1 Belonocnema kinseyi | reverse complement strand
AAAATTAAAATTCGAAAATTTTTTCTAAAGCCTCCAGGGGACTTCGTTTTCGCACGAAAAAATTTTATGTGCCCTTATTGCATCCGCACCCACAATTAATTTGTAGGTTGAAGTAATCCACTTGTAAAATGGTGTAGTCCACTTATGTAGTCTGTGTAATCCACTTGTAAACAAGAGTAATTCACTTACGAAATCCATTTAATCCACTCGTAAGTCAGAGAAATTCATTTGTAAAAAGAAGAATTCAGAGTAATCACAGTAAGATAGAGTAATCCATTTGTAATCCAGTTATATCCCCTTGCCATCTTTAGTAATCCACTTACGTAATTCGAGTAATCCACTTGTAAACTGGATTAATATGGTAATGCAATCCGATAATCCACTTTATCGACTTGTAATCCGAACTAATTCAAATAAATCAGAAAAATCTTAGTATGCCTCAGTAATTCATTTGTATATTGAAGTAATCCCCTTGTAAACTGGAGAAATCATACTGGAAACCACAGTGATCCGAGTAATTCAGAGTAATCCCATTATCCAGGAATAATCCATTTGTAATACGCAATAATCCACTTATGTCATCAGAGTAATCCATTTATAATGTGGCTTAAACCACTTGTAAACTCAAGCAATTTAAATAATTCAGAGTAATCACAGTATCCAGGAGTATTCAACTTGCAATACGCGGTAATCCACTTTCAATCAGGAATAAATCACTTGTAAACTGGAGTACTTTAAGTAATTCAGAGTAATCCGAGTATTACGGTGTAATCTACTTGTAACATGGTACATTCAATTTTTCATACAGAGTAATCCACATTTAACGCGGAGTAATCCTCTTGTAATCCGTCAAAATTCCATTTTTTAACCTAAGTAATCCAAGTGTAATGCGGAGTAATCCACTTATGTAATGCGAATTATCCGATTTTAATCCAGAGTAATCCACTTTTAAAACGGAGTAATTCAAGTAATTTATAGAGTAATCCCCGTATGTGGAAGTAATCTACTTAAAATACGCGGTAATACACTTACAATCGGGAGTAGAACACTTAAAAATAGGAGTAATTCAAGTAATTTAGAGTAATCTCAGTAACCGGAGTAATCCACTTACAATACGCGGTAATCCACTTATGTAATCCCAGGAATCCACTTATAATCGGGATAATCCACTTGTAAACCGGAGTAATTCAATTAATTTAGAATAATCCCAGTATTCAGGATTAATCCGATTATAATCCGAAGTAATCCACTTGTAAAACGCTGTAATTAAAGTAATTCCAAGTAATTCACTCGCAATCCGAGAAATTTCAGTTTTTTACCGGAGAAATCCACTTGTTAGTCTGAGTAATCCACTTCCTCCAATTTTCTTTAAACTTTTTTTTGGCATAAAATTAATTTACTGACTGGAAATTTAATTTTTTAATTTTTGGTTGAAAATTGATCTTTTTTACTTGAAAATTAATTTATTTTGTGGACAATTTAATTATCAGGTACAAAATTGATCTATTTTGTTGGAAATTCACCAATTTTGTTAAAATCATTTTTTCGTTTATAAAAAATGCAACTGTTTTTCTTAAATTTGTCTTTTTAAATTGACATTTTAACCGCTATTTTGGTATCAAATTTATTTCTGTTGTTAAAAATTCAACTATTGTTTAAAAATTCGTCTTTGTCAGTTAAAAATTCAAGTATTTTAGTATAGCAAATTAATTTCGGTGGTTAAAAATTGTTCTACTTATGAAAATTCTTTTTTTTTTTCGTCCATAATTAATTTTTCTTAATGAAAATTTAATTATTGTAGTTTTTATTATAATTTGAACTATGTACTTAGTCAAAATTTTTTTTTTGGTTAGAGATCCATCATTTTACTTAAAAATTAATCTATTTTGTTAAAAATTCGTCTTTTTCGGTAGAAAATAAATCTTCTTCGTCGAAAACTTATGATTTTTATTAAAAATTTCAACCATTTAGTAAAAAAACTTATCTGCGTTGTAGAAAACTCAACTTTGTTTTGAAAATTAATTTTTTTAGTTAAAATGTATATTTTTTCGTTCGAAATTCAACTAATTACTTGAAAATTGAATTACTCTATTAAAACTCGAGTTTTCTCGATTTGGATTTTTCACTTTAGTTAAAAATGGTTCAGTTAAAAATTAATTGTTTGACTAAAGATTTTGACTGTTTTATTTTCGATGAAAATTAATCTTTTTTAGCTGTAAATTAATGTATTTTGTTTAAATTTCTTTTTTTTTGTAGAATATTAAGTTTTTTTTTGTTAAATTCATCTTTTTGGTTGCAACTAAAGTACTTTTTTGAGATTTCAACTGTTTGATTAAACATTCATGTATTTTGTTAACAATTCTTCTTTTTTGTTAACTGAAATTTAAACTATACCATTTTTCATAGTAAATTTATTTTTAAATAATTAATTAATTGTGAAAAAAAAATTGTATAATAAAAATGTAACTGTTCCATTTTTTGTTACAGTTTTTCAACTGAAAATTCAATTATTTATTTAAAAATTTATATATTCTGTCAAAAATTCGCCTTCTACGGTAGAAAATTGATGCTCTTGGTTGATCATTGATGTTTTTGGTTAACAAATCAATTAGTTTATTAAAAATTAATTTTAGTTGTAAAAAATGTAACAACGTTGTAAAAAAGTAATTTTTTTTATTGAAAATTCACCGATTTTGTTGACAGTTTACTCTTTAGGTGATATGAGTTATGTTTATCGATCACTCAAATATCTTAAAATTGTGGTCAATTTTTTTTCAAATTAAATTAAATATATCCAGCAGATATTATAATTTTATTAACAAAAAAACCTCTTTTTATTTCAGAAAAACCTTTTCCTAATTTTATATGCATATCATTTCATTAAGTTCGTATTCTATTCTTGTATTGTTTCTCTTACCTACTATTTGATTAGTTTTTATTATTTAATTTATTGCCTACTTATTTTCCTTATTTTTAAATAGATTATTTTACGTTTTTCCCTTTTCTCTTATAATTTCGTTTCTTTCTTTCTATTTTACAGGAAGGCGAACAACTTCCCCGTTTTATCTGCTGGAGTAAAATAATTACAGACTACAAATCCTTGATCTAAAAAAAGGTAAAAAGGATAATTGCCCAAGAATGAATTATTTACCAATACTAGTGAAAACTCCCGATAAAAGAATATGACTGTTATTACCACCAGTTGGTTTTTAATTTTAATTCCAGATGTCGATACTCGAGCCTATCATCTTGGAAACTTTATGGAATGACATGTTCCTGGAATTTATTCGGCTTCACTCAATATCCTTTGCCATCAGCTGGGTTAGCAAAATCTCGAGTTCATAATTCTTTGATCTCGAGTGTGTAAATTAAAAGTAGGCTCTCTCTCTCTCTCTCTCTCTCTCTCTCTGGTACTTTCAGTTCCACCAAAACGAATCGAAAAGAAAGAACGACATGACCGCCTATGAGAGGGACAAAGAAAATGTTGGGAAATATCTACCAACGAATTCAATATTATTTTTTTTTAGTCACTACGCGGCAAGTCTTTGTTGAGTTTTGTCCCATCTGAACGATTTAGGGATGCGGGGCGTGATAGCAATGGCATAGTCCGCCCCACAGAGGACATAGACGTCCCGGAGAGAAACAGGATTTAGAGGAAAAAATGTCTGATCCCAAAGAGAATGCACCATTTTTCTATAAAAATATGGCTGCGAAGAGTTTCCTAAAAATTAGTTCCGAAATTCAGGTTTTTTGGCAAGAATATATCAAATTTAGTGTATAGAGTACACAGTGGATCAACGCATAGCACAGAGTGAATTACGTTAAATAATTAGGGAATTTTAGTAGTAATTTTTTTCTGTAAAAAATGTATCCACTTGTATAAAGTTCCTTCATCATTTTGAAAACGGAAATTATTAATTTTTTTCTGCTATACAAAATGAGTTAATTAGGATTATCCACTGTGGACTGTTTACCCTAATTTTCTTTCGCCATTTTTCGGATGTAAAATTTTACTGATATTGGTATTAATTTCAGAGCACGAAATATCAGTAAATTCAGAGATTTTCATATTATTTTCGAGTTCATTTTTTAGTACCAGACATTCATTTTAATTGATTTATACTTTTATCTGATTGCTTCTATTTTTGCATTCTTGGATATGAAAATGATTGGCCCTGAATGCATTTGTTTTTATTTTCTGCTTTTTCTTCTTGTTTTATCAAACTTTCATAGTAATGGAAATTAAATTTAAAGGATTTTTTATGACACTTTTTGTTATAATTGTCAAGAATTATTACGATTGAATTCGGGATAATTGGGAATTCAAGGAATTTCAGGTATTTCAGAGCATTCCGGGAATTCAGAATATTCAAGGAATTTGGAATATTCAGGGATTTCAGGGAAATCAGAGAAATTCAGGATTTCAGAAAATTCATGGACTTCCGAATATTGAAGGAATGTAGAATATTAAAGGAATTTAGGAAATTAAAAGATAACAAGGATTTTCAAATATCAAAGAATTTCAGGGAAATAATATAATTTTGAAAATTACAGAGAATTTAGCGAATTCAATGAATTTCAGAAATTCAGAATATTCAAGGAATTTGAAATATCAAAGGATTTCAAGGAATTCAACGAATTTTAAAGATTTCAGAGCGAATTCAAGGAATTTCGTGAATTTAGAATATTCAAGGAAATTCAGGAAATACATAAATTTCAGAAAATTGAGAGAATTCCAATGATTTCACTTCTGAATTCACAGAATGCGTGGCATTCAGATAATTATAGGAATTCAAAACCTTCAAGGGTTTCAGATAATTCAAGGAGTTCTGAGGTTTTTAATAATTTAGTAATTTACATATTTTGATAAATTCAAGGAATTCAGGAAATTCATAGATTTCAGAGAATTTCAGGGGTTTTACCGATGAATTCATGGAATTCATGGCATTCCGAGGTTTCAAGGAATTCAAAATATTCAAGCGTTTCAGATAATTTTAGGAATTCTGAGGTTTTCAATCATTCAGTAATTCAGATATTTTCAGAAATTCATGGAATTCAGGAAATTAAAAATATTTAATGAAATCTGATGATTGAAGGATTTAAGGGAAGTCATTTTTTCAGATTTCGGAGCATTTAGGAATAAAGAAAGTTCAATTAATTTCATAGGAATTCAGAAAGTTGAACAAATTTAGAGATTTCCAGGAATTTATATAATTTAACGAATTCATAGAATTCAATACAATCAAAGATTTTTACGAATTCACTTAATTCAAGGGATTCAGAATTTTCGAGGAAGTTAAGAAATTCGCACATTTTAGTATATTCAAGGAATTCAGACTATTTAAGTATTGCATGGAAATCTGAGAACTGCAGAATTACAGAAAATTCTGGGAATCCCGAATATTGAAGGGATTTAGAGTATTTAAGAAATTCAAATATAACTGGGATTTCCAAATAGTAAAGGATTTCAGGGAATTAAACGAATTTTAGACATTTCAGAAAATTTATTAAATTCAAGGAATTCAAAATATTAAAGGAATTCAGGAAATTCATAAATTTAAGAGAATTTCGGGTATTTCACCACTGAATTCATGGTATTTAGAGAATCTATGGAATTCAAAATAATCGAGCGTTTCATTTTTTTTCATTTCAGAGCATTTAGGAATTAAGAGAATTCAATGAATTTCAGAAATTCCGAAAACTTAATAAATTTAGAGATTTTCAGGAATTTTTTTCAGGATTTCAGGAAATTTAAAGCTAACAGGGAATTCTAAATTTTCAAGGAAGTCAGGCAATTCAAGGATTTCAGAAAATTCAACGAATCTTAGGGATTTCAGAAAAATTAAGATATTCTGAGAATTTAATGAATTTCATGAATCCAGAATATTCAAAGAATTCTGGAAACTCACAGTTTTCTAGGATTTCAAAAAAATGCAGTAAACTGACAGATTTTCAGCAATTTATGGAATTCGGGGAATTCAGAATATTAAGAGAATTTAAGGAATTCATGGGATCCGGAGAATTCAACGAATTCAAAATATTTCAGGATTTCAAATAATTCTAGGAATTTTGAGGTTTCCAATAATTCAGAATATTCAAGGAGTTATAAAATTAAATGAATTAAAGGAATTTCAGGAATTCAGAATATTCAATGAATTCATGGAATTCATAGAATTCAAGAAATTGAAAAGGTTGCAATAATTTAGAATATTCTAGGATTCCCGGGAAATCAGAGAAATCAAGAACTTCAGAAAATTCGGCGAATTCAGATATGTCTTTTTATATACTCAAGAAATGCAGAATATTCCAGGAAATCAAGAAATTCAGAGAATTCTGCACGCTCGGAGATTTTCAGGAATTCAGAGAATTTATAGAATTTAGGAAATCCACAGATTTCAGAGAATTCAGGGTATTTCAGGATTTTCAGAGCATTAAAAAATTCGAGAATGTTAACAAATGTAAGGAATTCTGAAAATTCAGGGAATTCATGAGATACAGAGAATTCAAGGAATTCAGAATATTCAGGGATTTCAGATACTTCAAGGAATTGTGAGATTTTCAAAAATTCGGAATAATCAACGAATTCAGGACATTTCAAGGATTCATGGATATGACCATGATCGCCCTGGATGATATTTTTTCTTGAATTTATTCATTTCCATCTTTTTTATTTTGTAATTAAACATAAGTGACATAAATATTACTTTAAAATTCATTTTGAACAACCAATTTTTTAGTTTTAACTTTATTTTGTATAAAAATAGAAAGACATGACAAAAAGTGTTATCTGAACAATTTTCTAAACTGTTCCCTAGTTTACATGCAGTCCTGAGTCTGAAAATGGCCATAGTTTGAAGACGCAAGCTTCGCAAGATCCTGCCAGTGGATACGGTGAATCCAAACGTCATGAGATCAACTCTTATCTATTCCTTGCCGACATTTAACGACAGAATTCCCTATATAGCCTAACTTGACGTTTTTCACCCCTTGACCCCTAAAAAGTAACTTTTTATCTACAATCTCATTGAAGGAGATTAAAACTATTAATTTTCAATTGTTAACAAAAAATTACAATTATCGGTATATGCGAAATTGAAAGGGAAATTGAAATCATTTTAGGAAAAAAGTGGTGCGCAGAAAATGTTTCCAGTTATGGGCCATCCATAAAATACGTTAACAATTTTTATTTTTCACCCCCCCCCCCCTCCCCTAAACCAAAAGTAACGTAGTTTTTGCTAAAAACGAATTTTACATTTATAAATTCTTTTAAATAAAATTATTGTAGACAGCATATTAAATTGAATTGAACATCCATTTTTCTTGCCAAAGATTCATAATTTTAATTCTTTTAAATAAAATTATTGTGGATAGCATATTAAATTCAATAGAAAACATTTAAAATTGCGAGGAAATATATTAAGAATTTCAACGAAATAGCTGAATTCTCAACCAAAAATGATTTTCGACTCAAAGAGATAAATTTTCAACACGAAAATGCAAACTAAACAATAATAATAATTATCAATTTTAACGAAGCGCATCAAAAACAAAATAGATTAAATTTCCCGTGAAAAAGGCGAGTTTTCAAAAAAAATTGTTTAATAATTAACCAAATAGTCATATTTTCAATCGTAAAGGACTAATTTTTACAAAGACTGTTCGTTTTTAACAAAAAAAAGTTACTTTCAAAACAAGAATGATAAATTTTTAACGAAGAGAGACTTTTTTACCATAAAAGATAAATTTCCTTTTCAAGCGGATGCATTTTTAACAATATAGTTGAATTTTCTAAAATTCTAAAATTATAATAGGAACATTTCATGGTGGTTGTCCAAATTTGGTCTTTGTATTCTTAGTTTTATTTTCAGAAATTCTGCACATTAAAAAAAGTTAATTTCTAACCTCGTTGAATATTCAGAATAAAAATATGCATTTTTAATCATCTAGTCGAATTTTCAAACAAAAAAGATTTAAATTCAATCAAAGGTTTTAATTTTTAAGACAAAAAGAATGTTTTAGAAAACAGTGGAATTTTAAATCGGGAAAGATGAATTATGATCAAAGAAGATAATTTTCAAAAAGGAAAGATGAATTTTTAACAAAATAGTTGAATTATCAAATAAAACTTTAGATGAATATTCTGTCAAGAAGTTGAATTTTTTTTAACAAGATTAATTTTCTTTCAAAAAAGAGGACGTTACGACAAAATATATCATTTTTTTGCTAAATAGTTAAGTTTTTGATATGCTTTGAATAACTTTGAACAAAAACAAAAAAAATGACTAAGTTTCAACAAAATCGTTAAATTTTTAACCAAAAATGTGAATTTTCGTCCAAGAAGATTCTATCAAAAAAGATGAATTTCCAACTTATCCAATATACAGGATAAAGTTTTAACTAATCATGGAATACATGGTTAAGTTTTAGATAAAGAAATAATTTTGAACAAAAAAATTAATTTCAACAAAGTTGTTAAATTTTCATCTAAACAGATGAATTTCCAAAGAAGAAGATTAATTTTCTACCAAAAAAGACGAATTTAGAATAAAATACATCAATTTTCAACAAAATTATATTTTTAATGCCAAAAAGAAGAATTATCTACAAAAGAGTTGAATTTTCAACTCAAAATAATATTTTTTTAACCGAAAATATGATTTTTGAACCAAAAAAATGTATTTTCTTCCAAATTGTTGAATTTTCAAGCCAAAAAGATGAATTTGCTACCAAACAGTAGAATTTTTAACATGAGCTTTAAGTTGAAAGCAAATTGGTTAATTTTCAATAATGTAGTTCTACTTGTCACTTAATTGACTATGTAAAAGTTGATATTTAAAACAAACAATTGCATTTTTAACAAAAATTATACATTTTTAGCCGCAAGAAGATTAAATTTCTACCGAAAAGGAAGATTTTACAACAAATTACATTAATTTTTAACAAAAAAATGGAACTTTCAACTGACATTTTTTTCTAACCAGATAGTTAGATTTTTTTTGAAAATGATACATTTTTAAACAAAAACTGAATATTTTAATTTTAGTTAAAAAATTTTATTTTCAACCAAACATGAAACGAACTTTTAAAATAATAGTTAAATTTTTAACCATTGAGATCAAACCTCAACTAAAAAAATTAATTTATAACAAAACAGTCGAACTTTTGATAAAAGAGATTACTCTTTAACAATACAGTTGAATTGTTAACCAAATAATTAAATTTTTAACCAAATAATAGGAAAAAAATATATAGTTTTAAACCCCCCACCCCCAAACTGGTACCAAAGTTTATGAAAAGTGCCATTGGTAAGAATACAAAAAATAAGAGTATAGAGTTATAGACGTCACTTTTTATTTCAAGGATTTTCTCTGTTTGTTCAATAATGACGTCAATGCCTACACTTTTCAGAATTTTTAGCCATTACTTTTTTCTTGATTTATGTCTCGATCCCTGGTCGTAAAAACGACTGACTTTGTTCCATTTACCACATTATTTAGGCACCAATACGCAGATGAAGGCAAAGTGGGCCTGCCAGAAAGATGAATTTTTCTTTCACGAGCGTCCTTTTACGATCGTGCATATTTACCCTCCTTGAGGTTCCAAATTATCGCGTCAGTCAAGAAATTGATCGAGATTTTGATTTATTACGAGGCACTCAAGGGGCATTGGAAATGTTTGCTTCTTAAACAAAATCTACCCTCTTTTAGCTCAAAAATAATTATATGGTCTAAAAAACTTTTAGTTTTCAGGAAATTAATAGAGGAAGTCATCACAAGGATTGATCAGATGATAATTATGCCGAAGACGTGAATGAAATAATAATTTAGAATCATTTAATTGATTCTGTGTTTTTCGAATTTTGTGTGTTGGAAAAAGGAAGATGTATTAAAAAGTGATTATATGATTTGCAATTTGGATTTAATCATTTTTTTTAGATGGGGGGGGGGGGGGCAAAAACTGTTTTGTATGTTTTCCGATGATAAATTTGAAAAAAGTCTCCTCTTTTCCAATTAAAAAAATGTTTGAAGATTTTTTTTTGAATGGGAGTGAATTGAAAAAAAACGACTGAACATACGAACGAAATTATCTCGGTAATCGCTTCTCCCTTTTGTGTGATGATTCGTAATTTCTTTGAAGACTCTAGTTCGATATCCCCACTATTGCCAGTCTAAGCAAAGCCTGTATCCGACCAATCTCTCCCCCTCTTTCTCCTCTCTCCTTCCATCATCTTCTTCCCTCGCCCTCCTCCTTTTACCCCCTCTCTTATTATGAGATATCCCCACTACTCCACTACTATACAAGCTCCTTTGTACTCATGCGCATCCTGAATGGATTAGTGTACTCCATATTCTATGATCTATATTCTATATGATACAACCCTTACGTCAAGTTTAACTTCTGCCGTTTAACCCCACTCCCACACAAAAAAAAAATTCCCCTGTTTTCAAGAAATTTCCCCCTTTTTACATTTTTATTATTTTTCGCCTCAATGTGAATTGAACTGATAACACCCATGAGAAAACTAATTACTTTTCATTAAAAGTTAATTTTTTAATTTCAAATATCTCCTAACACATATATCTTTGGCTGGGATTTCATTTTAGTATTTGAGTGGAAATTTAATTATTTTGTTGAAAATGCAACTTTTTCGTTAGAAAATCATATTTTTAAGTGAAAAATTCAAATATTTTGGTAAAAATTCGTTCCATTTTCGGTTGAAAATTAATTTTTTTAAATTAAAATTTAAACATTTCGTTTTTGGTTAAAAATAAATTTTTCTTAGTTAAAAGTGTAACTATTTCGTTGAAAATTTATCTTTTTTTATTTGAAGATAAAACTATTTAGTTGGAAATTCATTTCTGGTAAAAAATTCAACTATTTTATTAAAAATTCTTTTTTTGGGGTTAATTTTTTGAACTGAAAATTGTAATACTCTTTTCTTTTTTTTTGAAATTGATATTTTGTTAAAAAGTCTTCTTTTTTGTTGAATTCACCCTTTTTTTATTTCAAATTAAAATTTTGTTTGGTTCACTGAAATTTAATTTTTGTTAGTTAAAAAATGAACTACTTGATATAAATTTAACTGCTTTGTAGAAAATCCATTTTTCTTGCCGAAGATTCATAATTTTAGTTCAAACTTCATTTTTTTGGTTAAAAATTTAATTATTTGGATAAGAGCTCGCCTTTCTTGATTGAAAATTTAACTATTTGGATTAAAATTAGACTTCTTTACTAAATATGCTTTTTTTAGATTCAATTATTTGTTATAAAATTCATGTATTTTCTTAAAAATCCGTATTTATGGTAGAAAATGAATTTTTTTTAGTTAAAAATTCATAATTTTAGTTGAAGGTTATATACTAATTCGTTAAAAATTCTTCTTTTTTGTTTGAATTCAACTTATTTCAAATTATTTTTTTAAAGATAATTGTTTATACTAAAAATTGTTAACGATTCCTTTTTTGCTTAAAAACGTAACTCTTTTGTTAAACATTCGTCGTTTTTGTAGAAAATTAATTATTTTGTTAAAAACTAAAGTTTTTTTCGTTCCAAACTAAACTATTTAGTTTAAAATTATGCATTTTGTTAAAAATTCATCTTTTGGGGGAAAACTTATCTTCTTCATTGAAAATTCATGTTTGTACGTTAAAAATTCAGTTATTTGGTATAAAATTCAACTATTTTGTTAAGTGTTAATTTATTCATAAATTTATTTATTTCCGTGATTATTTATTTTCACATTTATTTATTTATAGTTGATAATTCAACTATCAGGTTGGAAATTCGTTTTTTTTTATGAATTCAACTCGAGGTTTTTTCATAGAAATTCATTTTTAACTGAAAATTTGACGTTACCGGTTTTGTTGCAAAAAAATATATTTTTTAGTTGAAAATTCGTCTTTTAGTAAAAAATTAATCTTTTTTTGGTAGAAAATTAATTATTTGGTAGAAAACTGTTTTTTTTTCAGTTGTAAACTAAAATATTTGGTTTAAAATTTTACGTTTTGCTAGAAATTCATCTTTTAGTAGAAAACTTATCTTTTTGATTAAAAATTCATGTTTGTAGGTTGAAAATTTAGTAATTTGGTAAAAATTCAACTATTTTGTTGGAAATTCGTTAGTTTTTTGTTAAATTCAACTCGTTGAGTTTTTTTTTGTTGCAAATTCATTTTAAACTGAAATTTTTGACATTTCCGTTTTTCTTACAAAATATATATTTTTAAGTTGAAAATTCAAGTGTCAAAATAATCGTCTTTTAGTAGAAAATTAATCTTTTATGGTAGAAAAGTTATCTTTCTTCGCTGAAAATTAATTTTTTGTGGACAAATTTTAACTTGTAAAATCAACTATTTGATCAAAAATGCCACTGTTTTTAGTTGAATTATAATTTTTTTTAAAAGAAAAATGTGAATAATTTTAATTGAAAATACATCTTTGTAGGTTGAAAATTTAACTAGTTTTTTTCAAAGTTTAATTATTTTGTTGAAAATTAAAATGTTTTGTGAAAGTCACGTTTCTTATTCGCAAATTGAACTATTTTGTTAAAAATGCTTTTTTGACTAAAAATTCTTTCTTATTTGTAGAAAATTTATCTCCTTTACAAATAAAGTTAAATCCTTTTTGTTCAGAATTCGTTTTTTTTGTTTGAAAATTCAACTAGTATTTCAACAGAAATGCAACTGTTTAGTTGAAAATCCGAATGGGGGGGGGGGTGTAAAAAAATTACATTCATCAACGAGGTGGAAAGCGGGTAAAAAAAGGGTAAAAATTGTTGACGTAGTTCATGACGGTTGATGGTGTTGGAGGATTTGGATTTTAATCTACCTTGTATTAATTTATTATTTTATTATTTATTTATTATTTATTATTAATTTTATTATTAATTTTTATTAATTTATTATTATTAATTTTATTATTATAAATAAAAAAAACAAAAATTTAATGTTGAAAAACAGTTTTTTTGCAAACAGCGGCAACATCTTCAGCAAAGAACTGCAAATGAAAATGTTACAATGAAAATGTAAAAAAAATCTCGTTAGTACATACGAGTAGGTAAACACAAGGGGGATAAAGCCCATCCATTTTATTCTTGTTTGCTGATGTGGGAGAAAGGCATCGTTTTTTTTTTTATTTTTTGTTTTGCAGATAAGGGATAGTAGTTGACGTTATCTGTCAATAGATGGCAGTCTGGGTGTCTCTTTAGGATGTTCGGGGCGTCCCTGGCGATAAATGGAACAATCTCGCAATCTGAGAGAAACCCAACCGCCCATTTCTCTTTTCACCTAACTCGGGCTGACTCGGGTTGGCTTGTAACTTAACAAGATTTGCAGGTTTCTGCGCAATTTTTTTTTAATTCCAGAAGCAAAAAATTAAATAGAGTGGTCCACTACTGAAGGGTGGCCCATTATTGGTGCGCTCAACAAACGATTTGGGCGAATCAATAAGATTATTTGCGGTTTAACCATACATTCATAGAATATTTTTTAACAATCTATTTAGATTATTACATTTTAAAAAAAGGAAAAGAAACAATCTACAAAAATTAATGCATTTATAAAATTTTTCTAATATTAAAATTTACTCTTTTTACCAAACTTTGGTTATTTTTGCCTCTAATTAGCCGAAAAGTGAGGTACTTTGGAAATCTGTTTTTTAATAGTTAATCTTTTTCATGGCTATTTTGCATAAAATTATTCATGATAAAATAGATTACTAAAAAACATAGAATATGGTTTTTATATGGACAACAAAATATTTTGTTTACCCAATTCAATTTTTTCGTTGTCTTAACCAAATATTTCGGCAGATGGAGAATTTGATTGTTTCAATAAAAAAAAAAATTTGTTGGCCAATCAAATAGTCGGGGAATTTAAAACTGGTCAGGTAAAGTCAGGAAATATGAGAAAAACTTGACAGTCAGGGAATATTTGATAAATTAAAGTTAAAATTAATTTGATTATTTATTTGAAATTTCAACAATTTTCTTAAGTCATTCTTTTTGATAGAAAATTTTTATATTTGGGCTGAAAATTCATCTATTTTGGTAGAAATCACAACTTTTTTGGTTCAAAATCACAGCTGTTTGGTTAAAAATTAATCTATTTTGGTTGAAAATTGCATTATTTTGTTGAAAATCCGTCGTTTTTTGGTTGTATTTTTTGTATATTTGGTTTAGAATTAAACAACTTTTTTGGTTGAAATATCAATTAACTACCAGGTGTATACATATGAAACCGGTATTTTTTCAAGAAAAAAACACATTTATTTCAAGAGAATGATAACAAATATTTTATTCAAAGTATGCGCC
>NC_046666.1:49766143-49777206 GCF_010883055.1 Belonocnema kinseyi | reverse complement strand
AATACGCCAATTACCACAAATGGTAAGTTCCGACAGTGCCTACAAGTGTGCCTACTGGCCGCTAAATGGCAATACCGGTTTCATATGTATACACCTGGTATTACATTTCTCGTTGAAAATTTATGTTTTTATTTGAAAATCCAAATAATAAATTGAACATCAATTTAGTTGTAAACCCTTTGTTTGGTTCAAAATTCAATTATTTTGTTGAAAATTTAGTTAATTTTTTCAACTAAAAGTTTAACTATTCCATGTTTCGTTGAAAATTCATATAAAAATTCAAATATTTGGTTGGAAATTCACGTATTTTGTTAAAAATGAATATGTTTAATGGAAAATTTTCTTGGTATTTAAAAATTTATCTTTTGGTTGAAAATTTATTTCTTGGATTGAAAATCAGTTTTTTATTAAATATTTAACTATTCTTTTACTGTTTAAAATTTTATTTCTTTTTTGAAAACTTATTTTTCGATGTGAAAATCAAAATATTATGTTTTTCATGGAAAATTCTTGTATTCTGGTTGAATATTTGTTCTTTTTGTTAGAAAATGTATTTTTTGTTCTTTTAACTTTACTATGTAGTTAAAAATTATTTTTTTCGTTAACGATTCATCATTTTAGTAAAAAAAAATTTAGTATTTCGATTGAAAACTTGACTTATCTTATTTGATACTTAATTTTATTAAATAATAATTTAATAAATCAATTTTTTGTTTAAAAATGGTCGTGTTTAGTTGAAAATGCAGCTATCAAACTTCTCATTCAAAATTAATCGTTTTTGGTTAAAAATGCAATTCCTAGGTTAAAAGTTGAACTTCTTGGTTGGAAATTAATTTTATTTGTTGCAAATTAAGCTATTTTGTTGAAAATTTCGTTTCTTTTTTTTGTTTAAAAATTCATTTCTTCAGATGAAAATTTAACTACTCAATTTTTTGTCGAAAATTAATAGTTTTTAGTTTAAATTTTAACTATTTAGTTCAAAATGTTCTTATTCTGTTGCAAATTTCCCCCTTTTGGTAGAAAATCAATCTCCTTTATTAAAAATTCAACTGCTTGGTTGAAATTTAAATTAGTTCGTTAAAAATTCATTTTATTTTATTATTTTTTTTTTTTTAATCGATTTTTTGATCTACAATTTTAACTCTATATTTTTTATTGGAAATTGAATGCTTTTAGTTTAAAATTCATTTATTTGGTTAAAACTGAACTTTCTCTTTGAAAATTATATTTTTGGTTTGGAAGTTCAATCGTTATGTAAAAAATTCGTCTGTTTGGCTTAAAAATTCAACTTTTTTGTATGCCTATTTACTTTAGTAGAAGTGTTATATTTTTGATTAAAATTACATCTCTTTAGTTAAATATAAATCTGTGCTGGTTGAGGATTCCACTACTTTGCTAAAAAGTAATTTTTTCGGAAATTTAACTATTTTATTGATGAATCATCTTTTTGAATTGAAAATTAAACTACATTATAAATAGTGTTTCTTCTCGGCTTGATAATTAATATATTATATTCAAAAAGCAATTTCGTTTTTTTTATTCATAACTTAACTTTTTGAGTAAAAATTTAACTGCTTTTTTTGTTGTTGCAAATTTATCGTTTTTGTTGAGAATTCAACTACTTGGGCCTAATTTTTAAAGTTGATCTATTTTGTAAAACATTTGTTTTATCAGTTGGAAATTCAACTATTTTGTTGAAAATTGAAATGTTTTGTTGAAAATTCAACTGCTTAGTTGATTTTTCCCTCCAAATGAAAAATTCATCTTTTTTGGTAGAAAAGTTCTTAATGGAAAATTCATTCTTCTTGGTGGAAAATTCAACTATCTTTAAGAAAATCATTTTTTTGCCTTGAAGATTCATTTATTCGTTTCAAAATGCAACTTTTTTTGTTGAAGTTTAATCTTTTTTGTTTGAAAATTTGATCATTTGGTTAAAAACTCATTCTTATAGGTTGCAAATTACATTATCTGCTGAAAAATGTGTCTATTTTGCTTAAAATTTTAACTATTTTGTTTAAAAGTCAGCTATTTTCTGAAACATTCGACATTTGGCTTGATATCTGAACAATTTCGTTAATAAACCATCTCTTTTAATTGAGTTTTTTTAAATTGAACTATTTTGTTGAAAATTCAGTATATTTCGACTTGAAATCTTAACCGTTTCATATTGAATTGAATATGGTATCTATACATTAGTTTTATTTGAATAAATTTATTCCTCTATTATTCCCTTATTTCCGTGAAAAACCACCCTTCTTCCTCTCTTTTGAGAGCATTTTAAGCTGTGAGGTCTATTAAAATATCATATCTGTATGTTTAATTTTAGACGCCTATGAAATAAATTCGAAAACAATTTTAATTTGGGGGTTTGATGCTTTGTGTGATGATATGTGACGAAGAAGGTGACACAGAAAAAACGGAGGGTACGAAATTTTACAGGTAATCGATCAAGCAGGGTAAGCGCGAGGTGGATATACCAAACGCAGGTAAACTTTCCACGGAAAGTTTACCTCCGTTTGAGTACTCACCTCGCACTTACCCTGCTTGATCGATTATCTGCAAAATTTCGTACCCTCAGTTGTTTTCTGTTTTTATTTTGCATCCACTGGCAAAATTTACAAATTTGCAAAATTTATTATCAAAAAGGCGTGCTAGATTGGTGAAATTAATAACAATAGTAACTTGGGTCATATTATGAGTGACACGAGAATCCGAGAAGTGATCGTAAAAGTAAGAGGGCGACTCAAAGCAATATAACCACCTTTTATTACATCTCTTAATGGGTTAATGTAGCTACTGTTTTTCCTCATGAGGCGAATTTGGGCTGGACCAAGCTCTTTTGGCAGTTAACGAGTATTCGCGGAATTGCCGGTCACATCAGAAAATCGCGGGTGCGATCAAGAAGACGTTTAATGGGTTTTTAACGTTGGCAATTTTGGCATGTTATGGGAAGGAGTCAGATCTGATGTTTGTGTGAGATAGATTTTTTTTTAATGTAAGGGCATTTTTTAATAGCACTCAAACTGATATATTACTCGTAGTTTATCAAAACTTTCAAATCTACATAATAAATGTCGAAATTTTTTTTTCTTTAGGCATATTACAGAAGGGGTTTTTTTATAGAATACACTCAGAAAAATTTTTCTTTGAATCAAACAAATTTTGTTTGAATTAAACAAATTATTTCTTGAATATGGGATCAAACAAATGTTTGTTTAATTCGAATAAATTTTTTGTTTGTCCTTGCTTGTTTGGTTCAAATACATTTTTGGTTTGTTTAAATAAATATCTTGTTTAAAATAATTAAAGTTTTTGTTTGCATTGAATAAATATTTTTTCAATTAATTATAGACTTTGTTCAAGTGAAGTAAATCTTTTTTTTACACTTAACCTCAAAATTCAGCATTTTTTATAAAAATAATGTATGAGCTCGATAATATGTTCATTCTTAATTATAATTATCGTTGTATATGTAAAACTAGAAACACGTATTCATTCCGAAGCTTAATTCTGGTTAATTGTTAACACTGTGCTTCTAATTTCTGAATAAAACGATCATAAATTAGAATAATGAGAAATGAACCAGAGTTAGACATTTGAATTGAATGTATGTTTAAGTGCTCCTGCTTTTAATTATACAATGATAATTATAATAGAAAAAAACATGATCGATGTAATAAATCATCTTTATAAAGAAAGGAAGTTAGTATTGAAAAAGACTTACACACATTCGAAATCTTCAATTATATCCAAGGTAAACGCCCTACAATTCAAGTAATTCCTAAAATAGAGATATTTCGTCCATTTTTCCATTAATTTAAGATTTTACAGTAAATCAGAACCTTCAGAATGAACAAATACCAATGCCATCAAATAAATCACATGATAAATTAATTCAGATTCTAGGTTAGTTACTTAGGAACCGCCGGCAGCGTTTTAGCAGGCCTAGCGGCACTCTGTAGTACTACTTTGTACTGTATTTTTTGTTTGAATGAAACAAATATTTTTATGAATTCGAATAAACATATTTAAAAAAAATATGCATTGTTTAATAAAAGTCAATGCTTTGTTTAAATCAAACAAAGTGTACTAAACAAATTATTTGTTTGAATCAATAAGGCAAATATTTTCCATTTCTTAAAATTAAATAAAACTTTTTTTAATTCAAGCAAAACATTTGTCTGATTCAATTATATGAATTCAAACAAATTTTGTTGTTTGATTCAAACAAACATTTTTCTGAGTGCAATAAGATTTTTTAAAATTAAAATGAAAGTTGCACAAACATCATCAAATATTCCGTTTTAGAGTTTCCTGAAATTGTATTTAAATATAAATAATTTATAATTATCATATAACTAGTTTTTAATTAAATTAAAATTGTATTTTTTGACAACTATTAGCTGCTGCACTATCTAAAAAAACTATGTGAAAGCGATAAAAGCTTTATAAAATAAATAAATAAAACTATTTTAAATTTATAAGTACCGAGAAATCTTTATTGTGAAAATCGCACTGAAAAAAATGGTTAGTTGAGCCAACTATTTAGTGAGAAAGACATCGTACTGCTATTTTATTAGTTGATACTGTTATTTTATTAGTGGATACAGCAATTCCATTAGTTGCCCTTACTATTCAGTTAGTACCAGCAACTAAGTAAATGGTTGTCCCAACTAATACAATAGCATTGCCATATCTTAAGAACTAAATAGTTGGTCCAACTAACCATTTTTTCAGTGTGTTTGTAAGATTTTTGCAGGACTGCTACAAGCAATTATCTTCCTTAATTTTTTGAGAATCTGTTTTTTCAGAAAATTAATCTTCTTAGTGCAAAATTTGTTTGTTGTTGTTGTTGTTGAGAAATCATCTTTATAGGTTATAAATTCATCTATTTGGTTAAAGATTGAACTTTTATTTTAATTTCGTCCTTTTGGTAGGAAACTAATATTGCAGGTAAAAAGTGCAATCGATTTGTAAATAAATCGTCTTTGTTGCAGATTACTTTTTTGAGAGTTCATAGTTTTCAATAAGGATTCATTTCTTAAGTTGATAGTTCAAATGTATTGCAGTATAAATTTGTCTTTTTGGATAGAATCTTTTTGAATAGAAATGGTATCTTTTTTGGTTGAAAATCACAACTGTTAGGTTGAAAATTTTATTTTTAGTCGAAATATCAACTATGGCACCTTTCGTTGAGAATTCGTCTTTTTTCCATTTCTTTTTTTTACTGAAAATCTAACTGTTTGTATTTTCAATTTAAAAATTGAACTGTTTTATTTAATATTTGTCTTTTTGGCTTCAAAATTGCAACAATTTGGTTAAAAATTCATTTTTTTGTTGTTATATAACATTATACTCATTGGTGAAAAATTCACCTGCTTAGTTGACAATTTAATTATTTTTGTGGAAATTCATTTTGCATGTAACTATTTTGTTGAAAATTCGTTTTTTTATTGTTATTAACAATTAATTTTTGAAATTGTAAATTTGACTATTGCACTGTTGTTTAAAAATTGATCTTTTTTAGAAATAACATTATTTTATGGTGGAAATATTAACTATTACACTTTTCATCGAGAATTGATTTTTATCGAAGATTCCTCAAATTAATTGATAATTTAAATTTTTTGTTGCAGATTTACTTGTTCCTAATAAAAAATTGTTTAAACTAAATATATTCAATTCTTCCACTTTTGGTTTAAAATTGATCTTTTTGTGTTGAAAACTCAACTTTTTTTTCCACTAAAATAAGGTGATTCGTTCCAGAATCTAGAGTGGACATAAAAACTTAATTTTTCCTATCCTCTTTAATTGTTATAAAGGTAAAGTTATTTTTTATTGGGATACAGGTTCTTATTTTGACTAAAATTTAGTTGGCTCTAAAAAAACTAATTTAGTCATTTCCTACCAAACTTTTTAGACTTTTACAACTCTCAATTTGAAGACCATTTTTTCCGGTCTTTTGACCTGCTTCTAAGCCAGAAGTACACTAAAGTGATTGTTGGTAGTGTCAATATTGTTCAGGTTTTCAAATTAAGGATCCATGGCTTTATTGATTTATTAGTGGACTTCAGTAAATATTGACCCTAATAATAGTTTCACCTGAGCCATATTATGGGACATCATAAAAGTGGTGGAAGAAGTTACAATACTAATTGCCCTAATCCCATAACAAATATTATAACCTTTATGACTGCTAAGAGGGACAATATAAACCACCTTTTGCTAAATCTAATATTGTCTTTCTTAGAAATACCAAAAATGATTTAAAATTCCAATTATTAAAAAGCGCATTTCGCCATTTTTGATTATTTTTCAAAATTACAAAGTGTTTTAAAAATTCGACCAAGTTTAAGAGCCATTCGGAAGTTTTAAAAAGATTCAAAATCAATTTAAACTTAAACACATGTCAAAGATGTTAGAAAAAAGTACTTTTTTGAATATTTTGAAATGCAAATTGTGAAGCTCTTTAAAGATTTTGAAAGGTTTCACAATAATAAAAAAATGTCTTAAAATTCGTGGGAAAATTTAAAGTCGTTTTTTATTTTGAAAAATAAATTTCAAGTGAAAAATGACACAGACTCCAATATATTTTAATCTACAGTTTCTAAAAAGAATGTGGTTTATTTTAAGGCAAAAATTTCAACTCAAAAAGATAACCAAGTTTTATCAAAAATTTGAATAAGTTTAAGGCACAATAAAAAGTTTTTAGAAGACTGAACATCAATTTAAAATTTGAAACATTTTAAAAAAGTTAAAAAACTGTACATTTATGAATATTTGGAAATTAAAATTTTGAAGGGATAATACATTTTCACGGCAAAAAAAATTGCTTTAAATGCATGGAAAAATTTAAATCGATTTTTTATTTATTTTTTTTATATCAATTGTAAGAGAATATTTAAAAAGAATTCGAAAGATTACAACAAATTACTAAACTTGTGATAATAGAATCTGGATGATTTTGAGGATTTTAAAAGACATTTAAAATATTTAAAAGTTTTCGAAATGGTTACAAATAATATGAAATTTGAGATCTCCAAAAATATTTTTAAAATTAAAGTTTGAGAAGATTTCGAAAAATCTTTCAAAGCTTTTTAGGAAATCTGAAAGGTTTGAAGAATATAAAAAACCTTTTTATTAAAAATATCTGGAAGATTTAGGATTTTTTTTTTAATTTTGAAAGATTTTTCAAACTTTCAGAAATACATAGTTTCAGCCAGTACATACTATAATTTCGAAACATCTAAAAGTCCTAAGTGTCTTTTGAACTGACTCAAATTTTTCCCGAAACTTTTCAAAATCTTGAAAAATAAAAATATACTTTTTCGACATTTCTGAGATCTTCAATTTGTTTTAATTTGATCAAGAACTTGGAAAGATTATATATTCTGTTTTGATATTTATGTTTTATAAAGTTTTATTTGGTATTCAATATTATTTATCCCCAAAAATTATAATTTGGTTTAATTTTTTTTCTTTCACGATTGTAAATTATTTTTTTTTAACCAATATTCATTGTTAAGTTCAAAATTCACCTTTTTAGTTGAAAATGTAACTATTTCATTAAAAATCCATCTTTTTAGTAGAAAACAAATTTTCATGGTAGAAAATGCATTTATTTCGTTGAAAATTCATATTTTCGTAAACAAATTTAACTGTTTTGTAGAAAATTCCTCTCCTTTGAAAAAAAATTTAATCTTTTATTGGTTAAAAATGCAACTGGTAGAAATTAATTTGTTTGTTTAGGATTCAGCTATTTTGTTGAAAAATTGCCTTTTCTGGAATGAATTGACGTGTTTTTTATTTAAATTAAAAATATTTTTTGGTTGAAATATCATTTATGCATTAAATCTATCGTCGAGAATACACTTTGAAATACAAAATTTAATGTATTATATTTATGGGTAAGTGTCTAAGAATGTCCCTCTTCGGCGAAGAAGGTGTGGATCTCGGGACAGTGAGGGTACGTGGGTTAGCGTTCGAAGATAATTAGGCCATGAGCAAAATTTGTTTAATTTATAAGAACCCTCTCTAAAAATATTACATCGAATTAATTTTTTTCAACTTCTTCAAATAAGTCTCAATTTTACCAATTCGAGTTAGTACTCATTTTTAAGGTTATTCAAATCCTGAGCTTCTAATTCAATTTTATTGCATCATCTAGGCATCTAAAAATATTTTAATTTCTACCTGGCGCCGTTCTGGGAACTATGTGGTAGGCATTCGAAGTGATATATGTGAGAGGAATTAATTGTGACCAGCCAAAGGATCTATTGACTATCGATCTCCAGTCACGTACATATAGGTAGTTTGTACTGCAACTCATCTTGGAATAGCTAATAAAGCCTTTCAATGTAAACACGTTGAACGTTGCACTTATCGCATTTATCAAATATAATAGTACATTTTATGAAACCTAATCGATAAGCAAGTGTTGCCAAATGCCTTTTTCTTTGATAGTAACATTTATCAGACAGAATAAAAACATGATTTTTTTTAATGATTAATTATTAAGGTTGCTAGCCTTAGATAGATAGGTTCAAATTTCTGCCTTCAAACTCGACTGTAAAAAAAACCGGCTGAACTCGACAGGTTGTTTTCTGCAGTTTTCCTCTCCCTTGGCCAAACCTCCAGACAAAAGCGATCTTCTACTTGATGAAAAAATAACGAACTTAGAAAAAAATTGTAAGAAGGAAAATAGGCTCCCTGTACTTTTAATCTACCCCGAAAGTAAAAAAACACGTATTTTCTCATAAGATGCATAACAACAATTTAATTTATTTTGTCTGAAAATTGTAAATTGTTGTCGGAAAAAATGTAAAAATGTAAAAGGTACAGAAATATTTAAAAACGATCCTAAAAAATGTAGAAAAATACCCTCTTTTTATGGATTGAAAATTCATTTTCCCGCTTTACAATTTTTATAAAATATTGCATGCATTCGAGTATGAATAATTTGACTTATATAATTCAGAAAATTTTTTTGTGTGGAAAAATTGCCTGTAAAATATTAATAATAGACAAGAAATGCTACTTTTTAAATTAAATTGCATATTTTTTATTAATTTAAACAAATTCCATATGAAATTGATTTCAACCTGTATTAGTGAATATTAAAAAACTAATGGTTTTTTAATTAAAATTATTCTACTCGAAATTCATGAAGTATTGGCAGTTTACAGACATTTGAAAATTTTGTACGAGAAGTTTTATTTTTGATTTATTTCTTAACTTGTGAAGTATAAATACTTTAAAAATCCATTATTATGTCAATTTTTAAATATTAAGTTTATTTTTTATTTTTGAAACAATAATTAAGAATTTCGAATTGACTGCGCTTGAAATTTAATAAAAATATATTGAACAATTTTGAATTGAAATTGAAAACGTTCCAAATCAAATAATTTTAGATTAGTTAAAATTTTGAAAAAAAGGCCAATATTTCGGATGGAATCTGAAAATTTAATTATTTCAGATAAAAATTTCAAAACGAGGACAATTTAAAAAAATTGAATATTTTCAAATTATAATGATTTAAATTTGATCTTTAAAAAACTAAAGGAATTAAAATACTATTATTTCTAATTAAAAAATTATAATTAAATATTGAAATTGATTAGTCAATTTTTTTCTAGCATCAAAAAATATAAATTCACTGCCATTTTCTTTGTTGAAAAGTGCCAAATTTTCATTTTATAACTTTTTAAATTGAATTATTCTATAAAGACGTTTAAAATAAAGCGATTTTGAATGGGAAACATTATAAAGAAAAAAACTTATACTATACGAAACTTTGAAAATGAAAAGAATCCGAACTTGTTTAACGACTGAAATCAGTTTTATTTAACAAGAATTGTGATATTAAAACTTTTTATACTCAAACTCTTTAAAATTTAAATTATTTTAAGTAAATTTGAATCTTTTAAAAAGTCACGTTTTTCAATTATGGAGTTCATTTATCAAAATTCAACCATTCGAAATTAAACAAAATATTCTATTATTAAGGTCTCAATTTCAGCTAGTTCTATTTTTATTTCAGACAGAACAATTTTCTACTTTTTAATCTCAAATCATTTGATTTTTATTACTTAATTTATACTTATTGTTCATTTTTTATATCTTCCATCAAAATATTGTTCAATTTTAAATGTTTCACTTTTTTCAATTTTCAACGAAAAATATGAGAATTTTAAGGTACATATTGCGCTGTAAATAAAAAATAAAGAATAAAGAAAATGATCCCTATGATAACAATGTTTAAATTGCACAATTTTAAGCCTTTCAATTCGAAATTATTTTTTTTACGATGAGTTTAAATGTTCAATATTTCCGAATAATATAAAATCAAAAATAATTCAATTTTTCATGCTTGACTCTAAAATCTTCTTATTTAAAAGGCTTGAATTTGATAAATAATTTTTTTAAATTTTTCATTGTTTTGAATTTGTTTTAGAGGCATTTAATTCAAAGTTGTTTAATTACAAATGTTTTAAACTTAAAATTGTGGCACTATTAAATATTTAAATTTGGTATTCGACCGTTTCCAAACAACTAAAAAACCAGACAATTTCGTAGGTTTCAAGATAAAACCAAACAATATAGAATGTATAAAACTAAAATTATTACATTTAAAACAGTCTTTCAAAAATTTAAAAATTAAATTTGGCAATTTTGAAAGATTTAATAGGGCAATTTTCTTGACATTTTACATGCCGGAATCTGAAACTACAGCACTTGTATTAAGTGACATACAAAGTGATTAAATATACTTTTTCTTTTAAAGTGAAATATGTGATTTTTCTAAAGAAAAAAAAATTACAATTATTCATTTAAAATTCAAAAAATCACTGTTAGTTTCAGCGTTTAAAATTAAAGAATTGTGCACTTCAAAAGTTTAATTATTCTAAAAACACTGAAAATCATACTTTTTAATTTTAAAAATTCCATAATTAAGGAGTTCAAACTTGAAGCTTTGAAAATTAAACAATTCCAAACTATGTTTAGAAATGGAAGCATTCCTAAATGAAGATCTTAAAAATAAGCCTTTAAGAATAATAAAT
>NC_046666.1:49735282-49766043 GCF_010883055.1 Belonocnema kinseyi | reverse complement strand
AATAAAATTACATGGACAAAATAAAATCTGTCAATAGATGCCTCAAGATCAAGATTACTTCACTTATTGAAATTCCGTTTTTTTTCAAAATTATGAAAATCCGTTTCAATTAATTGAATAATCATTGGTTGCGAACGCAATAAATAAATGTTCAAAACCGTCTTGCCAATTAAATTTTTTGGTTTCATGATACCTTCAGATCGTATCGGTTTTCATCATTTAAACCAAAAATTATGTAAGAGAGCCAGATTTTTTGTTCGTACATGCTTCATGATTTATAAATTCAATCTTTTTTCAAGGGGAACACCTTCTTGAAGAAAAATTTTTAAGTTTCAAACTATCGTTTACTAATAAACTGTCATATGGATAGAAGCTCCAATGCGGACAGAAAGAACGAATCTTAGATTGTTATTCAATTAGCCATACTTTGAAAATGAACAAAGGAATCTAAGACAACTGATCCTGAATTTTTGAACCAGCACAGCGATTCTTTGTACTTTACCGCAGCAATAGTCCCGAAATTACAAAACCGAAAAGGGCGGTCTCTAAAGAAGGGCGTCTTTCAGAAAAGGGAAGAAGACCCTGGGATTCGAACATGTATCTCCATAGATTAGATTTAATACCATCCCCCGCCGAAACTGCAGGTATTTCTATAAGAAAGCACCACGCCTGATGTTCCATGAAAATGTCGGCTCCCATAGATAAGAAACAAATCTTCCGCAAAGGGTGTGAAATCGTCGTTGAGTTAAGCTTGAAAATGTTAGCAATATCGTAAAAAGAAAGCCGCTACCAGAAACCGTTTGTTTAGTATGCAAATGTCGAAAGCAACCGAACCTATTACTGTCCTAGTCCGCATAATTCCATGTTTTCTATATCTCTAAGTGTTATACAAACTACTTTACAATGGGGAAATTACCGAGCACAATGCCTTCATCGTGTGCCTCAAAGTAATCTGAATAATTTGTCATTTGTTTCAGGAAACGAAGCCATCCAAAGTGGTAAGTACTCAGATTTGTTAACGCAATCAAAGAATACTGAGCGCACTGCTGAATCACATAATTAGCACCAAGCAATTTGTATTACATTTATTCTACACGAAAAATATTATCTTCCCATTAAAGCGATATTATAAATTAGTTTCATTACCCAATTTGAATTACTTGATTTTAAACATCGGTCATTAGTTTTAATTGGTGTAATTCTTTCGCACTGGAATGATTCATCAAGAAATACAATACGACAGGAAGACAGATGTTTACCACGATCTCGCATTTCTCTCCACTTATCTTATCGCTTCTTGTTTAGCGAAACTGCAACACCCGATTAAATCAGCTGATATCTTTGAGAAATGTTGCTCGTGAATGATTCATTAAAGTGCAGCGTAATGGTAAAAGTCGTAATTTATTTAATGCCAAATTAAGGAAAAATTGACGGAAGAAGTTGGAAAATATTCCCAGGATTTCTCGTTTCTGATATTTATTTGCCTGTAATAGAACGTTAAAAAGGCATTGGTTTAATGACGTGCCACTCGGATGGATCTGTAGGAATAGTCATTGCGCAATTAAAAATAAGCGGATTTATTGTAGCTTCTATTTCCCGGCTATTACAATGTTGTAGAATTAATTCCAGCATGAAAAGAATATTCTCTCAGGCAATTAAATTATCTCTTGGCTCTTTGATTCTTTCGAGCTTAAGTATTTTTAAATGCATTATTGAAAATTGAAGCAGTCTAATCTTTGAGTTACCAAAATTAAAAGTAGAAACTGAAAGAATTTCTGTTAATCAAACTCGAAAGAGTTTAAATTTATTTTGGAATAAGAAAATGTGAAAAATCTGAATTTAATCATTAGAAGTAATCTTTAGAACAATCGTAAAACTTCTTAGATAGAATTTTATGGCTATCTTAAAAAATACAGGCAATGTTTAAAGCAATAAATGTTTAAGAATCAGAAGAGGTATTTATTTTAAAAAATGTACATGCATCCAAAAATGAGATAACTGAATTTGTAAGAGAAACTCGAAATAAAAATGGTCCAAATTGGTGGAAAATAACACAACAGGAAAATGAGAGAAAACAGTGGTTCAGCAGAACATCAGGAACATCTGGATCATTCTCACCCAATTCCCAAAAATGAATGCCAGAAATGAAATAAATACAAAAACAAGTCCAAATTTTAATCCGAAATTCATTAAAAATTTTGAGATTAGATTTGAAAAATACCCAAATGTGGCTATCGATGTAAAAAATGAACACATCTTTATCCACAAAGGAGAAAACTGAATTTGGAAAAGACACAAGTAAAGCGATCAGACTTTAAAACTGGAAACTATAATAATTTAAATTAGCAGGAGAATTCAAGCGAAAGATGCAAAAAATCAATAGTTCAGTAAAACAGCATGAATATACGAATCATTATCACCCAATTTTCAAAAATGAATGCCACTTAAATAAATAAATAATCAAGCCCTAATTTTAATGCACAATATTAAATAAAAAAACAAACCCAAATTTTTATTAGAAAATTTAGAAAATTAGAGATCAGACTTGATAAACGACCGACTATGGCTATCGATTTAAAAAATGAGCACATCTTCATCCACAGATGAGATAACTGAATTTGGAAGAGAAACAAGTAAATCCATCAGGCTTTAAAACACGAAATTCAAATTAAGAGGAGAACCCATCATATTTATATCATTATCACCCAATTTCAAAAAACAGTAAATAAATAAAACAAGCGCAAATTTTAATTCTACATTAAAAAAAAATAGGGATCACACTCAAAAAACACCCAAATATGGCTATCGATAGGAAAATGCAAAAAATCAATAGTTCAGTAAAACAGCATGAAAATCCGAATCATTATCTACCGATGCCACTAAAATAAATAAAAAAACAAGTACAAATTTTAATCCCAAACTCCATAAAAATGTTCAGATAAGACTTGAAAAAAAAAACAAATATGGTTATAGATTAAAAAAATTAACACATCTTCATTCACAAATTAGACAACTGAATTTGAAAGATAAACAAGTAAAAGCGATCAGACTTTAAAACTCGAAATTAAAATCATAAAAATAATTAGCAGAGGAGATCCCAACAGGAAAGTTATGAAAATCAATAGTTTAGCAAAATATCAGGAATATTTCAATCATAATTACCTAATTTCCAAAAATGAACGTCATTACAATAAATAAATATAAGAAGCCCAAATTTTAATTCGAAATAAAAAAATATATATAGGGATCAGATTTGAAAAACATTCAAAAATGAATACATTTTCATCAGCAAATGATATAACTGAATTGGAAGATAATGAATTAGAACGAAGAGGCTTTGAAACCCGAAATTAAAATATTTTAAATTGGCAGAAGAATCCAACAAGAAAATGCAAAAAATCAATAGTTCACTAAAACAGCATGAATATCCGAATTATTATCATCAAATTTCCAAAAATGAATGTCACTAAAATAAATAAATAAAATAAGCCTAAATTTTCATTCGGAAGTGAAAAAAATTAGGTAGCAGCTTTAAAAAACACCCAAACATGGCTATAGATTTCAAAAATAAAAACATCTTTATCCACAAATGATATAACTAAATTGAAAGATAATGAATTTAAAAGATGAGATTTTAAAACCTAAAATTAAAATAATTGAACTTGGCAGGAGAATTAAATCACACAAGTTCTAAAATGAATGCCACTAAAATAAATAAAAAAATAGCCTCAAATTTTAATCCAAATTTTAAAAAAATAGAAATCAAGCTTGGAAAACACCCAAATATGGCTATCAATTTAAAAAATGAACACATCATTCACAAATGAGATAACTGAGTTTGGAAGAGAAAAATGTGAAGTGATCAGGCTTTAAAACTCAAAATTCAAATTAGCAGATCCCAACAGGAAGATGCAGAAAATCAATAGTTCAGTAAAACAGTATGAATTTCCGAATTATTATCCCCTAATTTCCAAAAATGAATGTCGCTACAATAAATAAAAAAGCCTAAATCTTAATTCGAAAAATAGGGTACAGATTTGAAAAATACCCAAATAGTCCTATCGATTTCAAACATAGGTTTTTAAAGAGCAGCAGTGCTTCAGAATGAAAAGTAAAGTTTTTTCCAAATCATCAGGATCATTGACACGCAATTTCCAAAAGTGCTCACCCGCTCTCCGAGGTGCTAATTTACCAAGCAAAACTACTAAAAAGATTCGTATATAGCTTCAATTTATGTTTCTGGAAGACGTTTTACTGCAATTGAGCACCACGAGTACGAACATGCGCCTTCATCTGTAGTGGCAACATCGAAGAGTGAGAGAGAAATAAGTCTGTTCTGAAGGAGGGGTGAATTCGGAAAAGTGAGAAGGAGCCAAAAGCAGAGAAAGGGAAAGGAGAAAACAACTGAAGAGGCAGTGTTCAGTGGGATCTAAAAGACACGCGAGTAGGTCTTTTACGAACTTGCGATCTTCCGTCGGAAAGCATTCCGAAGAAACTTTCATTAGCCGAAACTTTCTGATCTTCTCGCAAGAATTTTCATCCCCAAGTGGATTAATTCCTATGGACTTTTGATCATGATAATCGTTCCTCTTGACAGATCTCAGAAGACGTTAATTAACGGAATGATCATAATAAGTTCGGTTCTGACTTTTATGTCATCCAAACATAGGCCATAAAAGGCATTTACGACTTTTTTCCAGTTTGGCTTGCGGCTAGGTCTAAAAAATCCTCAATCGGTATCAAAGCCGGTTTCACAAAGCAGTTTTGAAGTGCTATGATGTCGTAAGAGTTGTTCTGATTAATTTTATTGCGTGCAATATAACAACTGGAGTGATTTACAATATTCGATGTTGATGCGAGAGGAGTTCATGAACTGGAAGGAGGAATTAATCAACAGTAAAAAATGGCTTAATGCTCATTCTTGGCCAGTGAATCTCTGAATTAAATTTGAAAATTCTGATAAATAATAATGTGAATTAAATTTTAAAATTTTGATAAATATTATCGTACTAGTAGCAATTAATACGTCTCACAGATCTGATGTTAGCAATGCAAATTGCCAAGTGCCAGATGTAGCTCCTATCAGTTTATAAAACGACTGCCCAACTTTTTTTCAGCTTTATGAATAGTATGAAGAGTTTTATATAAACAAATGATATTTTCTATCAAAAAAGCTTGAAAAACAGTTTGGCCTGATACTAGGTCAAGTAAACTTGGTAGTCTCAATGCCGAAAGTCCCTATTGTTTACAATTGTCGAGCCTTTTGTTTTGAATACCACTCAGTATTTCTGAATCACAAAACCGATGCAGAAAGAGTGTCAGCAAAGGCTTGGATTTGCGTAAGGTTCCGGTGGGAAAAGTATGAAATTTGGCGATGTTTCGGAAATTGGGCATCCGCATAAACGTAGGAAGGCAACGTGGTTTTCATGACGGGCGTCGTCACTGACAGACGAAGCAGTGAGTAGTGAGAGAGTGAAGTGCGAGAGAAGAGTGCGAGCGAAGGAAAGATGTGGCAGTGAAAGAGAGAGAGAGAGAGTGCGAGGGAAAGGGAGAGAGATGGGTGGTTGGGTGAGAGAGATAGTGAGCAGGAGATAGAGCAAGAGAGAAGGAGAGAAGGAGACATGAATGATAGAGATAGGGAAGGGTGAGAGAGATAGGGCGGTGAGAGAGAAAGAGAAGCGTGGGAGAAGGAGGAAAAGAGAAAGAGCGAGAGGCAACGGAGACCCATTCATCTTGGCGCGCCTAGCCCGCTCGGGATTGGCTCTTGGTGGGTAAGGCCTCGCCTGGATTGGCCGGCTCTGTTTACCAGCTGTGCCGGGTTTGGGAGAGGGAGGCGAGAGACAAGCGGCGCCATTATTGTAAGGGGTTACATTTAGCTGGCCGTGGTGTGTAGTACGCGGCGTTCGGGATAGGGGGCTATAGTACCTTCATGCATGGCCCATAAAGGATTCGTCGACTATCCGAGAAGTACGCAAGAAACGGCTTCTAACACCTGACAGGCCACGCTCCTCTGCTTGTCTCGTGGGCAGCCCAATTTTCTGGGGCAGCGGATCAGCTGACCCCTCTGGTAGCTTTTGACTACGATCCTCGAACTCGTTAAAACGTGTCCGGGACCAGTAAAGACGATCCTCGCGGAGTGCTCGCGGACCCGCGGAGTACGAACTCGTGCCCGTCAAAGTTGATCTGGCTCGTTATCGTAGTGTGGTGTGCGAGTTGCGTAAGTGGCAATAAAAGTGAGGGTAAAGCACCGATAAAAGTTGGTGGAAGAGGGGCAGGAGGAGGCCGTGAAAGAAGGTGGAGGAGTTGCGGTAGGAAGTGCGTAGAGCGTGAAAATACGGATCTCGATTGAATCGCCTCGTGGTCCGTGCGGAAGGCTCATCTCGGTTGTCAAGGTGCAAGATGTGCGGGACCAATATGGTGTTGTTGGACATAAGTGTCCAGTGCGGGTGTTGACTGTCCACGGACGGACGGACGGGCGCTTCGGCGGCGATATGAGTTCGAAATTCATAATCGATAGTATGCTACCGAAGTACCATCAACAATTCCATCATCAACAGTTGTTCTCCAGTGCGAATTCCAGTTCCGTTCAGGCTTGCTCTTCAAGTCCAGCTTCTAGTTTAGAATCCAGTTTGTCCGCGGCGGCTGTTGCAGCAGCGGCAGTTAATTACGCTCAACACAACTCTCCGAGTCCGACGGGCTCAAGTCCTCAGCACTCAGGAAGTTCGGCTTCCACATCCCCAGCGGCGCGCGCCACATCAAGCATGTATCCTTACGTTTCGGCGGCTGCGGCCCATCATCATCATCAGCAGCAGCAGGCTGTTGCAGCTGCTGCTTTTGGGGCCACATCAAGCATGGTCCCCGGGTTTGGTTCATCAGCGGCATCGAGTGCAGCCTTGGCGGCTGCTGCGGCTGTTGATGCGGCCACCGGCGGCGACAAGTCCTGCAGGTACACCGCGAGTCTCACCGGAAATGTTGCCCCTTCGGCTGGTGATCCTATGGTCAATTACACATTGGGACACCATCATCAGAATGGTGCTACCCCTGGTAGCCTTGTGTCCTCAGCTTCGGCGTCTTCGGCGGTCTCTGCAGCTTCTGCATCCATGGCGGCTGCAGCACAATTCTACCATCAAGCAGCCGCCGCTTCTGCTGTTGTTGATCCTTTGGCTTCCTGTCAACAGCCCACGAGTGGACAACCTGGAATACCTGAGATTCCCCGCTATCCATGGATGTCCATCACCGGTGAGTCCTGTTCCATGTGTTGATGTTAGGTGTGATCCATTGGTTCATGGAAGAATATGCTCGTTTAGGACCTTAGGATGTTACCCAAACTACGTGCATGTTGAATGTTTTGTTACTATTGCATGGAATGTTTTCTTGAAGTGTTTTTCTTTATGGTTTTCTTAATCAGTTATATTATTAGGCAAAACAAATCTGTCTAGTAAGCTATTATAAGCCCCAAGTCGTTAAAAGTGTACACCAGTTTCATGCACAATGAAGCTTTGTCTTCTAATTTAGATAAGAGCAAAATTAGCTATGCTCTGATAACAATGTTGCTTATCTTTTAATGTTATTTATATAATCCTATTAATAGAGAGGGAAATTACTTCAACTCTTCTTGATCTTGCCATTATTTTTATATTCGAAGTTCTCAAGATATCTATAAAGTTATTGTAAAAAAATTTTACCAGATGCTTTGAGACACAGAAGAGTAGCAATCTCTGTTTCTGAAATGTTTTTATGTTTCCAATGAAAGGCTTGAGTTTGATTTCTCGAACAGTAGTAAAACTTTGCAACTTGAGTGGCTTAATCTTCAAACCGAATGTTTTTAACTCTGGTCTATAATTACTTCCCATACGGATGAAACAACTTAGGCTTTCTTGTTCCAGAATGTTTGCAAAAACAGGATTTATATTTTTGAACATACATGTCCAAAAATATAAATCCTGTTTTTGGGATATCGTTTTAAATTCTTTGTTTTGGCAACACAGGATTATTGCTTGTTGCCCTGATTTGTACAATGTTTTGAAAATATTCAATGATTAAAGGGGTTGCATATGCTAACAAACTTCTTATGCCAAAGACTTATAAATATTTGAATAACTAACCTACGGAAAGATTACATACATTAAGATGTATTAAATATTTATTTTATTTAAAAATTTGTCTTACTTTACTATTTGGGATCTGTAATAATGATTTTGATAATCCCATTCTTTAATTTTTGAACGAAATATGAACGTGAATTTTGAAATAAATTGAAAAACGCGGATTGATGGAATCCGTCGATTGACGGATCAACAATCCGACGGCCGCCAACGGTCCTCGTAATTATAGATCCAAAGAATGATATCTGAATATTTTACAATCTTTTGCATGTTTTTTTTTAAATGTGCTTGAACATGCAAAGAGCAATAACAATATCTCACCTTTTTTTTTATCAATTTCATTCAGCTTCATGTAAATCAGCTATAGCTCTCACCGTTTCGATCCGACGGTATTTGGTACATTCTTGCATGAAATTAAAATTGAAATCATACTACGAAAACTCAAAATCTCACGATATTGTTTCCAAATCGTTTATGCTAATTAACTAAACTAATAAATCGTTCTGATAAAACCAGAACAATAAATAAGTCTTCGAAAACACTTAGAAACTTAACATTCGAAATTTTTATTATTTAATATTCAAATTATTCGGTTTAAGTCCAATTTCTGAAATAAGATAAATTAACAATAAAATGATTCTGATTTAATATGGAATAGTACTATTAATAATGCAATAATTATTGAACCTAGGAGAGGAAAATTATTATTTTACCAATTAAATAATTTAGAACAGAGATTTAATATTTTGTTTCTATCTGATAGAAAGATATAATCTCGCTATTTGATTATCGCGGTAGTAATTATGAAAGTCAGAATTTTAGCGGCGGGTCTGGTATGCAAATTATTCTCGATGGTGTATTTGCTCTCGCCACCCTATACTGTACACGTATATTGCATATTAACCTGTTACTTAGATTACGTCCATTGCTATTTTTGCATGGCGTCTTTGCAAAACTTTCATGTACCCACTCATATATTTTCCACTTATATATTTACCACCAACCTACACCGTTGACATCAGGTACAATAAAAAAAAAATGTTGAATCAATCCTTTTCCGCAAGTAATTCTCGATCATCTCTTAATTACATTTTCAATCCGTCCCACCTTTATGGTTTTTATGGGAGAGGCAGTACTTTTTAAAAATGAAGATTTATTTAAATTAAGTAATCAGAGTTTCTAAACAACGTTTGAAATTAATATTACTTTTGATGAGGTTTCATGAAGACGTTTTGTTTATTACGGCAATTATTTGTATAAAACAAAAAATAGTGTATTTTCAAAATGATTATAATATTAAGTGATAAATTAACTATATAACGTTGAATCAGAAATAGAATGTAGCCTATATTATTCGAAATATCGAAAAATAGGGATATTTCTACTGCTGAATCTTCCGGAAGTTCTAAAGCTTTTAGCTTCTGGTCATTGATGATAAACATCGTAAAAGTTTGTTTTTTTTATGCAAATACTGTTTTGCAATTCTATTAAAATGTTTTGTGTTAATATTTATGAATATACGATATTTTTCTTAGTTTCGTTTGAAGAAAGTTGTAGAAATAATGATTTTAATAATTCTTTCTTGAATAACACCAATTTTATAATTATGAGAAATTAACTCTCGAAAAATCTTCTAAATCAGAGACTAGAATTTTTTAGCACTCTTCCGCTGAGTTTCCACTGAAATGGAGAAAGTGTGAAACTTTCCTAACCATGTTGCGACCCTTAGGTTCACAACTGGAAAGGCTTTTAAAAAAAGAAAGTATCCTGTCTCGGAAATTCTATATCTGAGAACAAAAGTATATAGTAGAAAGGGAGTATTTACATCTGGATTAATATTAAATAAGTGTTTTTTTAAAGAATATTCAATTGTGTTTAAATTCATCAGTACATGATCTTTGCCAAAAGACAATACAAATCTGGGTCGGGACAATTTGCCTCACTTAAAGCAAATCTGAATTTAAGTTCAACGTACCTTTAATCATTCCAATAACCCCATTCGGCAACGAAAATAGCAGATTATCGATGCATTTTTTCCATTGCTCAATATTTTTTCTCAATTGCATCTTGTTGAGATTTTTTTTTCGTAGTAGCATGATTCTTATTTATGTGTTCGCCATTTCTCACGTTTTATCGCGACCGATCATTTCGAAATTGAATATTGCTGATCATAGAAACGTATTTATGAGCCCATTAAGATTCTCTATTTGTCAGCTTTATTTCAATTGCAGAATCTAAATGTCTTCGATTTCACCTGATTTTCATCTGCTTGTATATCAAAAATTATTGATTACACTTTTATTTTCCAGATTGGATGAGCCCCTTCGACAGAGTCGTCTGTGGTGAGTATTTTGTATATTTTGTATTTAGTTTATAATTTTTTAGTTTTTTTTTTATATAGCCTTTCTTGTAGAAATTAGACAAATTTCCAGGGCTGCGACACATAATTCAGATCTGCACCTATTTCTGAATTTGATTGGATTCTTTTAAATTTCTTTGAATTATTTTGAATTCACTTGGAATTTTTTTAATTCTCTTGAATTTCACTGAATTCAATTAATTTGTTAGAATTAATATTTATTAATTTACCCTGAAGGATTTTTAATTCACCTTGAATTTATCGGATCCCTATTTATCACTCTTCTGTTGATTCTTAATTACTTGAAATCACTATAATTTTTTTTATTTTATAAATTTTATTCCATTCACTTGACTTATTTTTTATTTGAATTGAATTCTTATGAATGTCATCGAATTCTCTTGAACTTTCTTAATTTATTCACAATTCAAGCCAATTTTACTGAAATCAATGGTATATTTTAGATTTTTAACATTTAATTATTTTCAATTCTTTTGAATTGTAAATTCCCTTAATTCTACCCAATTTAAAGTATTTTTTGAAGTTAAATTTTTTTTAATTCACCCTGAAGTCTTTAGCTCGCCTCGAATTCTCAAGTATTTCATCAAATTTTTTTGAATTCCCTGGAATTTTTCTTAATTTTCAAAATTAAATGTATTTTAACAATATTTTTTTATTGTTTTCAATTAAGTTGCATTTTTTTGTAATCCACCTTACATTTTTCTGAATTTTGTCAAATTCTTCTCATTTCCTTTTAATTCCTATGAATTCGCTTGAATTTTAATTAATTCATTGTTTTTTTGTGTTTGTAAATTTTTGGCATTCACTTCCTCTGAATAAAAACTCTAATTAATCGGAATTCCAAGGCATTTTTTGGATTTAAAAACTTGGTTTCCCTTACTCCAATTATTTTTAATTCATATTGAATTCGTATGAATTTTGTCGAGTTCTCTTGAATTCCCTTGAATTCTTCTTAATTTACTCAAATTTTATTCAAATCAATGGAATATTTTGGATTAATATTGTTTCATTTTATCTGGTAATCACCCGAAATTCTTATTAATTTATCATAATTTCTGTTATATTCTTGTGAAGTCTTTGGAATTCTATTGAATTATTTTAATGTTGGTAAATTCTTGCAGTTCTACCCAATTCAATGGATTTTAACAGGTTTTTTTTTTTTCAGTTCGCCCTGAAGTCTTTTAAACTAACTCCGAATTCACAGGCATTTTATCGACTTATTTTGAATTCCCTTCAATTTTTCTAAATTTATTCCAATATTAAAGAGTTAAATTATTTTTTAAATATTTTTAAATTTTGTCCATTCACTTGAATTATTTTAAAATTCAAGTTTGATTTTTCATAAGTTTCATATAATTCTTATTAATTCCCTTAAATTCCTCTAAATCGATTTCAATTTGATTTTATTCATTCTTATATATTTTTAAAACATTTTTTCATTGTACTTGAATTTTTTTATTTTTCCTGAATTCTGCTCTCTCTCTTAATTTACTCAATTCGGTATAAATTTTTTATATTTTGAAAGTTTTGTTCAATTTACTCAAATTATTAGAAATTTTATCATATTTTATTGAACTCCATTTAATTCTTCTCAATTCACTACAATTTTAACGAAATAATTAAAATTTGGAAGTATTTTTAGCTTGTGTACAATTTTTTAAAAGTTCATCTTGAATTTTTATGAGTTTCGTGGAATTTTTTTCGTTTCCCTAAAATTTGTCTTCAATCACTCGAATTTAATTTTGATGTTTTTTTTCAACTTACTTAAACTCTGTTAAAATATGCCTGAAATTCTGTTGATTCCCATTTTACGGAATTAGTGCAAATTTTTTTATTGTCAACATTTTGTTTAATTCACTCAATTTTTGATGAGATTCATGAGTTTCTGGAATTCCCTTGAATTCTTCTATATTCACTCCAAATTGACTAAAATCATTAGAATTTTTGGGATTTTTTTGCTGTTCATTTGAATTCTCTTGAATTGATTTCAATTTAATTCATTTGAACTATTTATAAGATCATCTTCAGTTTTGTGTGAGTCTCTTTTAATTTTTTTCATATCTTATCAATTTCCCTAAATTCGCTCCAATGTTATTCAATTTATTTTGGTTTATTTGATGCTTTCTTCAATTTATTTAAATTCTGTTCACTTTCATTTTACTCAATTCGAAGGGAATTTTATTATTTTCAACATTTTGATCAATTCACTCAAGTTCTTCTGAGTTTCGTCAAACTCTCTTAAATTCCCTTGAATTCTTCTTTACTCTAATTCTAATTCTATACACCTATTCACCCAAATTTCTACTTATACCAATAATTAAACTTTTAATATTTTTCCAATTCATTTAACTTCTTTTAAATTTAACTTGAATTCTTTTGAATTATTATGAATTTTTGCTGGCCTGGAATTCTTAAAAATTGTACAGAATTTTTTTTTTAATTCAAAAGAATATCCGTCACTTAAGGCCACTGTTTCGGTGCGAACAGGTCACTGTTTCAGTTCAAACAGGTAACTGTTTCGGTTCAAACGGGTAACTGTTTCGGTTCAAACAGGTAACTTTTTCACTTTGTTCAAGTAAAAATGGCAGCCCTGGAAATTTGAGAAAAAGTCTCTCACGTTTAGAAATAAGAAAATATTGAACTCGACTGAAAGAAATATTCGGGACTATTTGCAAATCATAAAGGATGATCGCGGAGTGGGGAAGTCTCTGAATAAAGGAGCAAAACCATTTTGTAGCTGCAGCACATGTGGCAGGCATATTTTTGAGTATCTCATTCGGTCCTCTAGATTCAATCCCCAAAACTGTATCACCCGACATCCCAATCTTATTTAGGATCATCGCCCTTATACCGCACCGCCACTATAATAACTTTTATGACTCTTGATTTTATTTTGCCGGATAATCATTCCACAGAGGGCCTTTGCTTTCTCTTCAAAGCATAACATATGTGAACTTAATTTTATGTTTATTAGGGGCGAAAAGAATACTTTTTAGTGCGCTTTCTCTCATTTTAATAACCCTATTTCAGCCTCGGGATTATACTTTAGGGGTTGTCTATAAGGGGGTATTCATATATTACGTTTTTAATTGGGGGGGGGGGGTTCCAGTAAAAAATAAGGTTGATAACACGTGTAGATTGAGTGGTGGGGGAAGTTGTTCAGTGGAATTAAAGTTATAAACTCATTTAGTACCTTTCTTGATGAGATTTAAAGAAATTTTGCGAATTTTTCTCATTCCTTGAAAAATTATTTTTTTTACTCTTTTTCCTAAATTCCCACTGAATCAATAAACCTTAATAAAAAAATGCAACTATTGTTTGAAAAGTCTACTGTGACTTCTTGTTAAAAATCATATTTTGGGTTTAACTTTTAACTATTTTCTTAAAAAATCATCTTTGATTGAAAATTTAACTATTTTGTTGAAAAGTCATTTTTTGTTTAATTGAGAATTATTCTATTTAACTAAAAAATGTAACTATATCATTTATGTTTAAAAACTGATATTTTTTATGAAAATTAATATTTTTTTAGTAGAAAATTCCACTATTTAGTTGAAAATGTATGTGCTTGTTAGAAAATTCGTTTATTGGCAGAAAATTAATGTTGTTGCTTGAAGATTTATCATTTTAGTTGAAATCTTATACTTTCGGGTCGAAATTGAAATATTTAGTATAAAGCTCTTTTTTTTGTTGCTAGAAAATTCCAAAATTTGGTAGAAAAATCAAGTATTTGATTGATAATTAACTTTCTTGTTAAAAATTCATATTTCAGTTTGAAAATTGAAACTCTTTCGTTAAAAAATATACTATTTGGATGGAAGTTAACTATTTAATATAAAATGCAGTTTTTTTTCAAACCACATTGGCGGATCGAAAATTCAACTTTTTCATAGATAACTCGTCTTTTTTGGTTTTAAAATTTAACAGCAATTATAAAAATTTAACAATATTGATGAAAATTGATTAATTTTGTTGAAAATTTGTTTGTTTGTTTTTTTTTTTTTTAGAAAAGCAACATTCTTTGCGAAAAGATCTTCTTTTTGGTTGAAAATTTAACTATTATTTAACTAAAAGTTTATCTTTTTTTGTTTGATATTTGAACTGCTTTGTTAAAAATTCATTTCTTCAAAGATTAACCACTGTAAATAAAAATTAGTTTTGTATTTTAATAATATAATTGAAAATATTTTTTTGGCTTATCTTCGGTGAAACATTCTTTACAAATCTACTATTTCCAATCATGAAATTAAATTTTTCACTGGCTAAAATCGTTCTAACAATTTTTCGAAAGAAAGATTTTTATAAATTAAAATAAATATAAATTAAATTAAAATCTAACCCTTTATAAAAAGTTGATGAGCGACAATAAGGAAAAATTTTCTAGTTTCCTATTCAAACATTTGGTTGAAAATATAATTATTTGTTAGAAAATTAAATTTTGAATTAAAAAATCATATTATCGGGTTGAAAATTGAATATTCGTCTTGTTGGCTACAAAATTCAATAATTATCTTGAAAATTCGTGTCTTTTTGGAAAATTCACCTTTTTGATGGCAAATGTAACTATTTAACTATTCCATTTTTGGTTAGAAATGTATCATTAGGAACTTGAAAGTGCGACAATTTCTTTGGAAATTCATGTATTTTGTTAAAAATTCCTCTTTTTGTTGGAAAATTCGTTTTTTTTCTTCTAAATTAATTTTTGTAACTGAAAATTCAACTATTTCATTTTTGTTAAAAGTTATTTTTTTATAAATTGGAAATTCATGTATTTTGTTGAAAAATCGTCTTTTGGAATTGAAAATTAAACTATTATTACTAATTAAATTCAACTATTTGGATGAAAATTCATCCCTTTTCCTTGGAAGTTGAACTTCTTAGTGGTTAATAAAACTGTTTAATTCAAAATTCAAAATTAAAGAAATTTAAATGAGTTTAAAATCAAATTTAAAATCCTATTTAACGTCCAATCAAATTAATGTGCAGAATTACTGAAAAAAAAACCGAAAATCCAACGACCAAATTCGATCAACCACCATAAAATGTTCCTTTTGAAATTTGAAAAAAGAAAACAATTTTTTCCTAAGAAAGAAAAGGAAAGAATGTACTTTTTGTGCAAAAATAAAAATGAGAGGGCAAATGAAATTTAAATATTTCTTGAAAATGTAATATATTTAGACTTACAAATCTTATGAATTTAAAGCATTTCATACTGAATTTAACATGGTGGCTAAATTATTTTTATATAAATAAATTTATTTTCTTGAAAAACAATCCTATTTTCTCTGTTTTTCTGAGGGGGGGGGGGGGTAAGAGCCCAAAATTGGTAACAGTTTATGGAAGGTCTCTTATCGACAAGTTGTTTTGTCGAGGAAAATAATAATGATGACATTATCATGACTTTCAGCAAGTGTCCAATACCCTCTTTCGGAATATGCTTATTCCCAGTCTGTAAATTAATAATTAAAGGAACGCCATTAGCGCGACAAAAATAAACTTTATCTGTGTCGCCACCGTCCACTGGTTATTTATGGCAGATTGTGTGCAATGTGCATCTCTCTCGCGAAACTGATTATTTTTTACGTTGAATGATTTATCGTCCTTTAAGAGGTTTCAGCAAATAATTTCATTGGAATTAAAATTTCAACAGCGTAGGGATAATTTCGAAATAATTGAAATTCAGTTAAGCAATTATTAAAACCAATTTTAGCCTGTTCTTTTAATAACGAATGACTAAATTAATCATTTTTTTCATTGGAGCTGGTTTCTGGTATCCAATTTTGCAATGTACATAAATGCACTTCGTAATTGCCCATAATTACGGAGTAAACTGGGTGGTGCACAGAGAGGGATGAGTTATTTGATCATAAACCTGAACGAAAATTTATCTGCTTTGAGAAGCTAATGAGAATTTCTCCGCCACTTGCCGGGCGCCAGTCCAATTTTTTAAGCACGAAAAATCTACATTTTCGAATTTATGAATTTATCGGCTCTCCTATTTATCTACTGTTGAGATTTGTTGCCACTGTTATTCCAGATAAATAATTAAATATATATTTCGTGCATTGTCACTTTTTAATCTTTTTTTTTTTTCTTAAAAGAAAAAGTTTTTTTGAAGGAAAAGGTCACATCCACCTCGTTATAGATATTTTGTCTAAAAAAAAATTAAATAATCTATTTATGAAATCTAGTAATCTATGTTATGATAAACTTATTTAATATCAGATTTCACACACCTTTCCCTATTTTCCTCTTCATTAAAGAAATCCTTTTTTTTTACCAGTTTTCAAAGCACACTTCCCCGTTTTCTTCTTTTTTTTTACTTAAATGCGAACTTACTTCATAGAATCTAATAAGAAAATCTCACTACTACTATTTTATTGTTGGTTTAGAATTGATTTTTTCTTGTTAAAAATTTAATGATTTTATTAAAAATTCAGCTATTTTGTTAACAAGTCAATTTTTTTCGGAAATTCAATTTTTATACTGAATGTTAGTAGTTTTGAAAAGGATTTTTTTTTAGCTGAAAAGACATAATCTTGCGCTTGAAAATTACTTTTTTTTTTAATTCAACACTTCTAAAAAATGCATCTGCTTAACTTGGAAATTCACTTGTTGGGTTTAAAGTGCAACTGTTTTTGATGTTAATTAATTTATTTGTACGAAATTTCGACCATATGGGTGAACATTCTTTTTTTTTTAATTCGTCTCATTTAATTTAAAATGCAGGCATTTGATTCTAAATGCAACTGTATGGTTGAACTTCTTTTTTTGTTGAAAATTAAGTTTTTGTTTGACAATTCATCTTTTTTGGTTAAAAATGAAATTTTATGTTGAAAATTGATCTTTTCGGGATTAAGAGTCAGTTTTGGATAACATATATTCAACTTTTAACTTATAAACTCAATTCTTTTTATGAAAGTTGATTTCTATATTTGAAAATTTAGCTTTCTTGGTAAAAAATTTGTTGTAAATTCATCTCTTTTCTGGATAAAAATTCATCTTCTTCAGTATAATATTCAAATATTTGGTTGAGAATTTTCTTTAGTTAAAAATTCCTCTAAAAAATCAAATATTAGATGAAAAATTCATCTTTTTGGTTCTAAATGCGATTTTTTGGTTGAAAATTAGTTTCGTTCAATTAATTTTATAAATTAATATTGAAGTATTGCATTTTTTCGCAAATTGATCTCTTGATAAAAATATTAAAACTTCGTTGTAGAAAATTCAACTGTTGGTTGAAAATGTAACTACTTCGTAGAAAACTCGTTTTTTGTTGTTGAAAATTAATTTTCTAAACAAAAAATTACTTTATTTTTATTGAAAATTTAACTATTTTGTTTTTGATTGAAAATCAATTTTTTTGTACCAAATCTAATTATTTGGTATAAAATTATTATTTAAAAAAAATTAACTTTAACTGAAAACTTAAATATGTATTCCATTTTTTTCGAACATTTATGTTTTTAGATAGAAATAATCTTGGCTGAAAATTCATCTGTTTTGTTAAAGATTTAACTATTTCGTTAAAAAATTTATTTGATTTAATTGTAAATTAATTTTGTTGTTAAAGAATCATAATTTTAGCTGAAAATTCTTCAATTGCTTAAAATTAAAATACTCTGTTAAAAAAATTTTTTTTTCTTTGAAAATTTATTTTTTAACTGAAAATCAATTTCTTAAACTAAAAATTGATTTATTTACCTGAAATTTTAATTTAACCGCAAATTTATTTTTTCTTACTGAAAATGTAACTATTATATTTTGGATTGAAAGTGCAGAAAATTAATCTTCTTGGCTAAAAATGAACCTTTTGGTTGAAAATTCTACCATTCGAAGCAAAATTCATGTATTTTTTTGAAAATTTATGTTTATAGTGGAAAACTTATCTTCTTGGTTGGAAATTAATATTTTTAGTTAAAAATTCATCTATGTTCGTAGATATTTCCTCTTTGTTGTTAGAAATTCTACTTTTTGTTTGAAAATTATTAATATGTTTTGGTTGGGTATTCAACTATTTTGTTGGATGTTCGTTCTTTTTTTTTGTTGAAATGTTACCTGTTACTTTTTTTCCCAAAATTTTTTTTTTTAGTTGAAATTTGGGCGACGTTATTAAAAACTATTTTTTTCGTCGAAAATTAATTTTTTAATTAGAAAATTAATCTCTTTATTAAAAATTCTACTCTTTTTTTGAAAATTTGTATTTTTTGGGTTGAAGATTGATTATTTGTAATGAAAAGTAATGTTTTTTTGTAACTCAAAATTGAATCATTACATTTATTATTGAAAGTTAATCATTTTTACAAGTATTATGTTCAAAATTCGCATTTTTCAATTGAAAATTAATCTTCCTTGTTGAAATTTCATCTTTTTCGTAAAAAACTAATCTATTTTATTGAAGTTGCAACATTTTTAGTTGAAAAGTTAGGAATTCAAAGCGTTTTAAATTAAATTCAGCAGTAGTCAATTTTATTCAATTTTTATCTTAAATCAATCACTTTTTTCAAGTACATTAGTCTGATATTAATATTTGTAAATCGTTCTACTGGCCTAGAAATTTATTCAAAAATTATTTATGTCACCTTATTCGAAAAGGAGTTTCTTGTTTGCCATGATAGAAAAAAATATAGGAACAATGATGAGAAAAAAATTGCGCGCAGACAATTTATAGCAGGTGGTGTGTCTCCTTCTAGTCAGACGTGGGCGGTGGTTTAAGAATTTGGGAGTGATTGTCTATAGGGGAATTTCAAGGGTATGGTTCACTGGCCAGGCGAGGTGCATTATGCGACTCACTTTCTCAGTTCTCACTTATTTCACTCAGGCATGCGAGACCGACGATTCCATAGCCAATCATAGCTCTCGTTGATAAAAGTTGATTATTCTGAATCTATCACTTGTTCGTCTGTTTCATTCTCTCAATTACGATGTAATTGGTGTAATTATGAGCTTCACAATTACTTTTATCGCCATAGGGTTCCTTTATAATTATATCAACCCGTATAGTAACTGCTCTCGTTTACTATCTCGAAAACTATTTTAAAAAAATAGATGCAAACAAATTCCATTTTTTATTATTTATAAAATATTCTTTCGTATGTGAAAACAAGAAAAATTATTTTGCAAATATTTAAGGACTTTGGATTCGATTTTTGTAGATAAAAGAAATCTCTCATTATGTGTCATTTTCAAAGACTATTTGTGCTATTTTCATAGAAAACATTTTGCAAAGATGTCAATATTGCAAATTGTAGGAAGTATTGCTATGAAACTACCGATAAGTTAGAAAATAATAATAAAAATATTTCCAAGCTTTTATAATAAAAAGAATAAAATTCGCGGAGCAATTTCGAAAATAAAAATAAAATTAATATGTCTATAGAATTATAAAAAAAAAAGTTAGGGTGGTTCATAGAATATATTTTGACCTGACTTGGTCATTAGAAGGAAGCCCTTAGAAGACATTTTTTTATTAAATAAAAATATAGAAAAAAATTGCTTTTGAAATATAATTTAGCTCTATTGAGACGTGAAAAGAACTGGTGAAAACTTAACTCATGTCCTATATGGGGCATGAGTTAGATAAACAAAAAATAATTTTAAGCCAATAAAATGAATTTCCAAAATTTGGCACTTACGCCCTTTTCCCCGTGGACCCTTCGGTTGGAAACTTTTTAAAGTATGATTCAGGAGAGGCAAGGTAGAAAATAATGAAAATATTTTCAATTTCCTGTAATAAAAGAAGAAAATTCGCTGAGGAATTTTGAAAATAAAAATAAAATGAATATGACTATAGATTCTCAACAAGAAAAAACAAGCGAAAAAAAATACATATATATATTTTTTGTTTTTTCTTGTTGAGAATTTATAGTCATATTCATTTTATTTTTATTTTCAAAATTCCTCTGCAAATTTTCTTCTTTTATTATCGGAACTTGGAAATATTTTTATTATTTTCTACCTTTTCTCTCCTGAATCATACTTTAAAAAGTTTCCAACCGAAGGGTCCACGGGGAAAAGGGCGTAAGTGCCAAATTTTGGAAATTCATTTTATTGGCTTAAAATTATTTTTTGTTTATCTAACTCATTATTATATTATATATATTTTTTAGTTAAAAACTCATCTGTGTTCGTAGAAATTTCCTCTTTTTTTTGTTAGAAATTCAACTTTTTGTTTGAAAATTATTAATATGTTTTGGTTGGGTATTCAACTATTTTGTTGGATGTTCGTTCTTTTTTTGGTAGAAATGTTAACTGTTACTTTTTTTCCCAAAAATTATTTTTTTTTCAGTTGAAATTTGGCCGACGTTATTAAAAACTATTTTTTTGGTCGAAAATTAATTTTTTTAATTATTGAAAATTTGTATTTTTTGGGTTGAAGATTGATTATTTGTAATGAAAAGTAATTTTTTTGTTACTAAAAATGGAATCATTACATTTCTTATTGAAAGTTAATATATATATTTGCCAAATTAAAGTTTTTCACTGGCAATTCAACTTTTTGGTTGAGAATTCTTTAATTTTATTTAAAATTCGTCTTTTTTGGTAGTAAATTAATCTCTTTTTTCAAAATCCATCATTTTTAGTTGAAAATTCAAGTTTTTGGTTGAATATTCTTGAATTTTATTAAAAATTCATTTTTTCGTCAGTAAACTATTGTTTTGTTTAAAAATTCAACGTTTTTAGTTTTAAACTTCAACATTTTGGTTGAGAACTCTGGAATTTAATTAAAAATTCATCGCTTATGGTAGAAAATTCATTCTTTTGTTTAAAATTCTTATTTTTAATAGAGAATTCAACTTTTTGGTTCTGGATTCTTGAATTTTGTTACAAATTCGTCTGTTTTTGGTAGTAAATTAATCTTTTTGATGAAAAATCTACCTTTCTTAGTTGAAAATTCAACATTTCGTCTTTTTTGGAAGTAAATGAATATTTTTGTTTAAAAATTGATATATTTTTTAAATTCGTCTTTTATAGTTGAAAATTCTACTGTTTGATTGAGAATTCTTGAATTTTGTTAAACGTTTTTTTCCGTAGAAAATTAAGCATTTTCTTTGCAAATTCATCTGTTTGGTTAAAAATGTAACAACTAGGTTTTAAAGTTAAATTACTTTTTTAAAAAGTAAACAATTTTCTTTCTTTCTTAAAAATTCAACTTTTTGGTCGAGAATTTTTAAATATTATTAAAAATTCGTATTTTTTGCGTGTAAATTAATCTTTTTGTTTAAATTTTTTTTACAGAAACTTAATCTTTTTGTTAAAAATTTGACTAGGTTTTAAAGTTGAACTACTTTCGTAAAAAGTACAAAAAAATTTTTTTTCTTTCTTCCTCGAAAATTCAACGTGTTGGTCAAGAATTCTTGAATTTGATTGAAAATTCGTCTTTTTTGGTAGTAAATTAATTTTTTTGTTTAAAAATTTAACTTTTTGCTCAAGAATTCTTGAATTATTTTTTCGACAGAAAGTTAATCTTTTTATTTCGGAATTCATCTATTGTCGAAAATTTAGCAACTAGTCATAAAGTTGAACTATTTTTTTGAAAATTCAAAAAAAAAAATTTCTTTCTTAAGAATTAAGCTTTTTGGTTGAGAATTGTTGCATTTTATTGAAAATTCGTCTTTTTTGGTAGCAAATTAATTTTTTTGAATAAAACTTATAATTGCTTATAAAATTTATAATTGCATTTTTTGGTTGACGATTCAAAATTTTAGTTAACAATTCATTTCTTGGGTTGTTAGTTCAACTGCTTTGTTGAAAATTCCTTTTTTTTTGTGAAAAATTGCTTTGCAATTGGAAATTTATCTATTTCATTTTGTTCAAAAATGTTTGTTTTGTTAAAGTAAAAATTTAGCATTTAAAAAAATTTCTAATAATTTTTTTAGTTAAAAATGTGACAATTCCAATTTTGGTTAAAAATGTACTTTTTTCAGTATAAAATTTCAATAATGCTCAGATTAACTGTCACTTAAAATTCGATAAGGCATAATGCGACACTTACTGTAAAAATCTCTTTTTTATTTTAATTATTGATTTATCAGCATGTACCTGAAGTTCCGAGCGTTCAAATTCCCGAATAATTTTTCGGCATTTCTATTTTACCCATAAATATTGTTCCAACTACAATTTAAAATATGCATTACAATTCTGTTAAAATTATAAATTATTTACAATATAAATAAACAAATATTTTAGCACTTTTTTTGGTTTACAAAGTTATCAGTAAAAAAATTTGTTCATTTGAACGTTCAGAGCTTCAAGCACATTTTATTAGCGAAGTTTTAAATTTTTAAATTTTATTTTTAATATTTTTATTTTATTTTTAATTTTTTTTAATTTTATTAACGACTAGGCAAATAGGCAACTTGACTCGCTCTAAACACAAAAAAAAATCATTACAAACGCAAAATCAAAGTTTTACCAAATAGCTACATTATTTTCGCGGGGGGGGGGGGGGCAAACTAAATCAAGGCAAAAATTGCCCAAAGTTTGTAACGTACATTATGGATGATCCCTAAGTGACTTGAAATTCCAATTTGGTATTTGCGTATCCCGGAGATTGCTCCTCGGGGCAGACAATTTGCGAGATGAGCAAACGAGCAGGATTTGTTAGGAAGAGGGGCCGAGAAAATGATAACGAGGTGACGATGGGGAGAGCATCGAGAGCTCATAAAATCATTACGGCCCAACCTTTATGCCTTTATGGACCACACCCGATACTTGTAAAGCAGGACCGACAATTCAGGAACCACTGAAACTGGGGACTGGCTTCCTAAATGATATCAACTTCATACTCTAGGATCGTTGTCATACTGGGACTACATTATCTTGATTTCATTCCGATAATAGTCGGACCCACTCATAATTTACAGTTTATAATGTACCGTTATTTTCCCTGAGAAGAATTCCCTAAAAAGCTCTACTCTACTAACTTCTAAAAAAGATGGTGACATGTTCATTCAGTGATTTAACAAATCAGTTACAAATTCAAGGAAGAGATTATCCTTGGCAGGTATAATTTATTCAAAGATGGGGTTTCGAGATTTTTCTATAGGATAATATTCCGTTCGTGATAAATTGCTACAATGAATTTGGGAGGATATTTTTTTTAGGGAAGAGTTTATTAATGTTTGAAGAAAAACTTTGGGAATCGGAACGATTCCCTTATCAGATTACCTTATACGTTTCGCGGAATTTAAAAAGAATTGTTTGTAAGAAAATTGTCATTTTCGGTACGAATTATAGATAATTGTGATTTCGAAATTTTATTGTAGAACTCTGAATAAGTAGTCTGGAAGAAATGGAAAAATAAGATCTTTTCTTATAAATTCCCACACGTATAGTATTTTTCTCGAAATCATTTCCATTTTTTCCTCTACACGCTTGACATTTACCAGTTACTCATTTTATGATAACTCGCCCACACACTTTTTCGTTTTTCCAGATTTTATGTACCTGAAGTTCTAAACGTTCAAATGAACGAAATATATTTTTTTCCAATTCTATTTTATCAATAAATATTGTTCCAACGACAATTTAAAAATGTATTATAAATTTGTTTTTGTAAATATTTTTTTCTAATAAATATTAACCAGCATTTTAGCCATTTTTCTTATATGCCAACACCACACTTTTGATGAAATCTCTTCAAGCCTCTTGAAATGTCTGAAATTTTCTCAAATATTTGCAAGCATTTGAATTCTCCTGAAGTTGCAGTGAATTCTTAAAAAAATTCTGAAGCACTGAAAAGTTTCATTGAAAAGTTAAAAAAAAAGCTTTTTTAGCAGCAGACTCAGGAAATCCGAAATTGACAGGGAATTTTTATATACCTGGAAACTCCTGGAAATGACGATTTTTTTTAATGAGGAAATTTTTTCGCGAGTGTATTTAATTTTTTTTTTAAAATTGTAATGTAAAATTCAGTAACTATGATTTTTCATTTGCAAGATCGCTTTATATTACTATATTTAACTATTTTGTTGAAAACTCATTTTTTCTGTTTGAAATTAATTTTGTTGACTGAAAATTTAACTATTCCATTTTTTATTAAAAGTTGATAATTTTTAGTTAAAAATTCAAGTATGTCGTTGAAACTGCATATATTTTGTTGGAAATTTACCAGTTTGTTGGCAATATTTTCTCTCTCTTGACAGAAAAATCTTTCATTGTTAAAAATTCAACTCATGTTGAAACGTCGTCGCTTTGGTTGAATTAAACTGCTTTTATTCAATATTAAAATATTGTTTGATATAAATGTCAGCTACTATATTTTTCGTTGAAAATTCTTCTTTTTTTATTGAATGAAAAATGTATTATCTGAATGAAAGTTGAATGCTTTTATTAAAAAATAATTTTTTTAAAGGTTCATCACTTTTAATTAAAAATTCATCTAGTTGGTTGAAAACTGAGCTTTGTTGAAAATTCGTTTTTCCCTTGACTTTCAATTAATTTTTTACAGATAATTTAATGGTTCAGTTTAAATATTTATTTTAAATTGAAAATTTAATTATTCCATATGAAATATTCCATCACTATAGTTAAACATCCATTTCTAGCTTAAAATTACTTTTTTCAACTGAAATTTAACTATTCAATTTTTGTGTGAAAATTATCTTTGTTTGTTGAAAAATCGTATGTTTTGTTATAAATAAATTTTTTTATCTGAAAATTAATTCTTTTTTATTTAATATTTAACAACTTCATTTATTCGTGAATTCTATTCATGATTTTAGTGGAAAATTCATCAATTGGTTTAAAAATGAAACTATTTGAAAACAATTAGAACTATTTCATTTTTGGTTGAAAATTGATACTTTTTAGTTAAAAATTAACTATTTTTTTGAAAAATTCATCTTATTAGTTCCAAATTAACTATAACAGTTTTGGTTGAAAATTTATATTTTTTAGTTCGAAATTCACCTTTTTTGTGTAAAAACCATGTATTTTGTTTAAAAAAATCTGTTGTTTTTTTTTATAGAAAATTAATCTTGTTGTTTGAAAATTCATCTTTTTCGTTGAAAATTCAAGTCTTCCAATCGAATATTCATAATCTTATTGGTAAATTTTGTTGTTGAAAATTTAACTATTCCATTTATGGTTAAAAAATTGATCTTTTTTAATTTAAATTCCTCTATTTCGTTAAAAAGGCATGTACTTTATTGAACTATTCCCCTTTTCATTGAAAACTGTTTTTTTTTTCAGTTAAAAATTCAACTATTTGTTTGAAAATTTATCTTTTTTAGCTGAATTTCAACTATTTGGTACTTTAGAGACAAATTCATGAAATGAATTGTTACGTTTTCAGTAGTACTTAATTATTAAATTAATCTATGGTGCTTATATATTCAAGAATATCTTTTAATACAAGTTGTCAACGTTTTCGGAATGAAACATTTCAATTGAATCATTAAAAAATTAAAAACTTAAAAAAATTCATTATTTAAAAAAAGGCGAAATATTTTAATGGCTCCGTATTGTGAAAAATTATACTTGGAAAAACTTGAGATGTCTAGAAAAAACCTGGAATTATTAGGTAATTTTCTTCCAGGATTTGAGTAGACACCCTGAGAATAGTTAAAAAATAATATTATATTAAAAATTAAATTTTTCTGTAAAAGATCTCTCCGCGGGGAATCGAACCACAGAACTTCAGATTGCCGGTTGGGTGCTTTTTCCGTAAGATCGAAAGCAGAATACTTTTTTTATACATACACGCATTATACGTAATTACATTTTTCCAAGGAATAAGTATTATCATCGGAAAACAATAGAAATTTAGACGTCTTTTTAGACTAGATGGAGCTTTGAATTTATAGTTGAATTCTGGTCTGAAAAGTACAAAATTCTTAATAAGATGCAAAGAAAAATTCAAAATTAAATAGAGCCAACTTAAAGTTTCTTATTATTTTTTAAGAAATATGTATTTTCCTCAGAAAATTACAGAAATTCTGAACGTCCTTTCAGACTAGATGGAGCTATGCATTTATGGTTTCATCTAGTCTGAAAAGACGTTAAGAATTTTTGTTATTCTCTGATAATACAGATTCTTTAAAAAATAATAAGAAAACTTTAGGTTGGCTCTATTTAATTTTGAAATTTGTTTTTGCATCTCTTTAAGAAATTTGTAGAATTTACAATAAAGAAAATGAATGTTTAATCAGCAGTATCTTTGTACTCTGCAGTCTCTTGTTTTTCTAGACGAAAGCTTAAAATGAAAGCGAAACGATATTCTCACGCGAGTAGACACGTGAATGGCTGGAAGTTTAAGTTTAAGGCATTAGCATAATGACATTCTCCATTTTATCACGATCCACATAGCCTTCAGCATTGGGCCTTTGCTATTCGTTATTCGCCATTAGCCTCTTTTGCAGAGTCTAGCATTCAAGAGGAACAACCTCCTTCTACCTTCCGCCCCCTTTCCTCCTGATCTTGTAATGTCCTCAACTCTACCTTTTCTTCGGGCGTTTTTCTCCTCCATTCCTTTGTTCGCAATCACTGCACGTCCTGACTTTCGACGGGTATTCATCAGTCCTTAATGGATCATTGTCCCGAGGATCGGTCGTTTCTTTTTTTTTTTCTTTTCTTCTGCAAAAACCGTGCATCGTCCTTTCTATGAGATTGCGACTCTAATCCATCGTTCGTACGTGGTTGCAATGCAGTTTTGTTGCATTCCTCCATCCTGGATATTTATAATAGAGGGAATAGGGTCCGTCCTCTTTTTTACCTAATCCCCTTTTTCCTGCCTTTTCCTTTCTAAATTTGAAAACTCCCCTACCACGCCTAAAGTCGAGAATTTTTAGTCAATTTTCCTCTTAGGGAAATATAAGTCAACTGAAATCTTTTTTGGATGAAAACTATTTTTTTTTCAACGTTTTTCTTTTTATTTAAAGGTTCATCCTTTTTAGTATCTTTTGTTATTTCTGTTGCTGTATTTTAGCATCTTTCTTGGATAACATGCAATTGTTTTGTAAAAAATTCCACTATTTTCTAGGAAATTTATGTTTTAATTTCTTGGACAAAAATATAAATGTTTCGTTGAAAATTTAAAAATCTTGTTTAAAAAACAGATTTTTTGGATTTTGGTTGAAAATTCTCCTGTTTTGTTGAAAATTCAACTTTTGCGTAGAAAATTTACTTTAATTTTTTAATTAAATATTTTGTTGTTGAAAAAAAAACTGAAATCCTTTCTGGATGACAATTCTACTTTATTTTTTATTTTATTTTTTTAGTAAAAAATTCATCTTTATAAGAGAATTTTCATCTTTCTTGGGTAAAAATACAACTGTTTGTTTGAAAATGAACTATTTTGTTAAAAAGTCGTTTTTTTTTGTTTGAAAATTCTACTGTTTTGTTGAAAATTTAACTATTTCGTAGAAAATTTGCTTTTTGTTTAAAATTTATATTTTGGTCTTCCAAAATTTATTGAAATCTTTTGTGGATGACGTTTTTTATTTAAAATTTCTATGTTTTAATGTGAATTTCATCTTTCTCGGATAAAAATGCAACTATTTGGTAGAAAATTTAACTATTTTCTTAACACTTCATCTTTTTTAGTTGAAAGAATTTGTCTTTTTGTATTAAAAAGTCAATTCTTTTCGTAGAAACTTATTTTTTGTTGAAAAATTCATATTTTGATCTTAAGAAGTCAACTGGAATCTTTTTTCGATGAAAATTTAGGTATTTTTTTAATTCAAAAAAAAAAATTCATATTTTTAAAGAGAAATTTCATATTTTTCTAATAAACATGCAACTATTTGGAAGTGAATTCAAAAATTTGGTTACCGTCATCCCTTTTGATTAAATGTACGCCTTTTTAGATTTAAAATTCAATTATATTCGCAGAACCTCATTTCTTGTTAAAAAATTCATATTTTGAACTTGAAATAACAAAATTTCTTCTATTTTTATGATAATGCCAATTTTTGGTTAAAAATTCTGTTTGGCTTGAGTATTCAACTATTTCATTTAAAAGATTTCGTTGAATCAGTTTGTTGAGTGATCTTTTATTTATTTTTTAAATTATATTTTTAGTTGAAAATTCTATTCTTTGATAAAAAGAATTTCAGGCAGTTTTTAGAGTAAACTTAGTATTTCAAAGAAGAAATATTTCTGAATTATAATATGCATTTTTGACATTTTTCGTTACAAATCCATCTTTTTTTTTTAATTAAAAATTCGTCTCTGGTTGAAAATCTAACTATTTTGTTCAAAATCACTTTACTTTTTTTTAGTGAAAATTAAACCATTTGTTAAAAAATGTATGTATTTTATAAAAAATTCGTATCGTTTTTGTAGAAAATTAATCCTAATGGTTGGAAACTCTTTTTTTTGTGTGCATAAAATTCAATTATTCTACTTAAAGATTTATAATTTTAGTTGAAAATTTAGTTTGTTTAAAAATTAATTTCACTAACTGCAAATTAAACTATTCCATTTTTACATAAAAATTATTCTTTTCTATTCCGAAATTTAACAAATTGGTTGAAAATTTGTCTTCATTAATTGAAAATCCATATATTTCTTTGAAAATTAACGTATTTTGAAAAAATAATTGTTTGTATAAAATAATCTTTTTTTTAAACCTATTCTTTATATGTAAAACTCTCTTTATCATTTAAAAATTCAAGCATCCCAGATAAATATTTCCAATTATATTTTTAAATTCTTCACTTTGTTTGAAAATGTATTTATTTTTTATAAGGTATTTTTATGTTAAAAGCAATTTTTTAAACTGGAAATTTAATTCTTCAAGTTTTGGTTGACAATTTATCTTCTTCAGTAAAAATTAATTTTTTTTTCTTTTTTTTTTAATTCAGCTATTTCAGTATAAGATTTATCATTTTAGTTGAAAACTCTTATGTTTGGCTTAAAATTAACTTTTTTTAACGAAAACTATTACTATTCCATTTTCAATTGAAAATTATTAGTTTTTTAGTTAAAAATTCGACTGTTTCATCAATCATTAATGTATTTTGTTGAAAAATATTATTTTTTGTTCGAAAATAATCTTTTTATTTGAAAATTAATCTTTGTTTAAAAATCCATCTTTTTGGTTAAAAATTCAAGTGTTCCAGTTAAATATTCATCATTTTAGTTAAAAATTCATCTTTTGGGTTTAAAATTGAACCATTCTATTTGAATATTTACAATTTTATTTGGAAATTCCTCACTTTGTTTGATTTGAACTATTATGTGGAAGCCCCGTTTTTTTTGTTACTTAAAGTGTTTTCAAAATTCATTTATTTTGCAATGTTTTGGTCTGTTTTTATTAAAGGATTAATGCGTTTAATTTTCAACCAATTGAATATTTTAATTAATAAAACAATTTATTTAAAATTAAAAAAATACAATAAAAATTTATTTTAAACAAATTATTTTCTAGAATGAACGTCATGAATCAAAATAAATGTTTGCGTTTTGCTACAAATATGAATGTTACTTTTAGTTCGTCCGGAAAATTGACAGACTTGACCAGGAAAAACCGGAAACTTGAAATCGTCCGCCGAATCGCCACCCTTATATTTTCCCCAACATAATTTTTGTCCAGCCCAGTTCTAACGAGTTTTTCGACCTTTCGCTATGGTCCACCATAATTTTTCGTGTGTAATTCCATCCACCCCTGAGGGTAGAAAGGAGCAGAGGGCGGACTATGTTAGTAGGGGGAGGTGCAGGTAGGGTTGGTTGGAATCATGGATCTGGTTAGTACCGACGCTGCAGGACGCGGCAGCCATCATCGAATGCTAATGAGGGGTTGGCGGCTTTTGGGGCTTTGGGGGCGGAGGTGGAGGATTCAGACTGCCGAATCCTCTCCTGCTTCTGGCAGCGGCGGATCGGCCTGATTATAAATTATACATTATCTCCCGCTAGCCCACGTACTCCTCGGGAATCCAGCGACATGTCCTGGTAGTAGGGCTTTTCGGCCCCGATCGTACATCTTCCGATTCCTCCCTCATCCACCCTTCGAACCTTGGTCCCCCAACAATATATACAACATGCAGCCTATAGCATATTAATCAGGGATCTCAGCAGGTCCATTTTTGGTGAAAAGGGGATTTCATCACTAAAAAAAAAAATGTCTGGTTAAACCAACCAGAATTGGGGGTCGTTCATTTTTCGGAACGGTAAAAATTAAGAAAGGTAAAATTTCAGAATGGGTTATAATACATAATAGTAAAACTTACGAATAGCAAAAAGTAGGAAAGAGCATTAAGTAGGAAATCCAAAACTCTGAAAGGTATTTCTTCGGAAACCAAAGAAGCGGAATGGGTGAAAATTCAGAAGCG
>NC_046666.1:49681956-49735182 GCF_010883055.1 Belonocnema kinseyi | reverse complement strand
TTCCGAATGTTTACCCATTCCGCTTCTTTGGTTTCCGAATAAATACTATTCAGAGTTTTGGATTTCTGATTTATTCCTTTTTCCGAATTTTTGGTATTCCTATAACCCATTCTGAAATTTTACCTTTCTTAAATTTTATCCGTTCCGAAAAATGAACGGGCCCCCCAGAATTCTGGTTAAATATGACCTTACTATTTTTTTGGGTTAAAATAATCAGAATTCTGATTGTTTTAATCAGTATTTCTGGTTAATTTAAACAGAATTCTGATTACTCTGACCAGAAAAAATAGTAAGGGCAAATTTAACCAGACCTCTGGTTGGTTCAACCAGATATTTTTTTCTGTGATGTATAAAAAACACTTTTTATATCGTATGGGTATATCGGTAAGGGGCCGTACTTAAATTACGTAATGGATTATAGGCACTTTATAAGAGCCTCCCTCACCCCTGTAAAAAATTGTAACAAAATATCCCCCCCCCCCCCCCCCCCCTATTCTGTACGTAATTTGTAGTTTCCAGAAATTTTTTGATAGCTATTGGTGGTAAAATTAGGCTGGTAAAAATTCGTAAAATTAAAAGCCGTTAGGTAAAATCCGATTTTATGTTTATATTGATTTTTTTTGTGTGTTTAAAGCGTGGGTCAATTATAAACTTCGAAAATAAATCAACAATTAAAACAAAAAAGTGATTTTGAGAGTAAGTGTTAAAATGTGCCTAACTTTATTTTGTTTGACAGTTAACTCAGGCATTATTAAATTTTTAAAGTAAAAAAGACAAATTTGTAACTAAAATAGAACAGTTAAACTTTAATTAAAAAATAATAATCTTAAATTATAAAAAACTAATTTTTTAACAAGTAGTTAATTTTTTTTACTAAATTATTGAACTTTCATGACGAAACTACAATTCTTGTATAAAAAATAGTTGAATTATAAAATATAAAATATAAAATTTTAATACAAAAGTATAGATTAATTTTCAACAAAAACGATATTTTGAACAAAAAGTTCAATTTTAACAAAAAGTTTAATTTTTGCTTAAAAAGAAACAGTTTTGACAAAAAATATATTTTGTAAATTTTTAATTACCAATGTAATTTTTCAACCGACAAAAAGGAATTTAAAAAAAATAGTTCAATTTCCAAAGAGATGAATTTTTAACTAAAAGATTAATTTTCTACACACAAAAAAACGATCTTTTGACAAAATTCAAGAATTTTCAATAAAAAAGTTGAATTTTCCACGAAAAAAGATAAATTTTTAAGCAAAAAAGATTAAGTTTTCTAGGGAAAAAACGAATTTTTTTTATCAAATTACAGACTTCTCAACAAAAAACTTGAATCCTTAACTCAAAAAGATAAATTTTTAAACAAAAAGATTAATTTACTACGAAAAAAGACGAATTTTTAACAAAAATGAAGAATTCAGAACCAAAAAATTGAATTTTCAATTAAAAAAAGAAGGTTTTTTGAACAAAAACATTAAATTACTGCCAACAAAGATAAATTTTTAATAAAATTGAATAGTTTTCAACCAAAAAGTTGAAGTTTTATCTAAAAAATATGAATTTTCAAACATAAATATTAATTTACTACCAAAAAAGATGATTTTTTAACAAAATTCAAGAATTCTTAACCTAAAAGTTGATCTTCAAGAATTCTGATACAAAAAGTTGAATTTTCAACCTAAAACATACGCTCGAACATACGTTTCTAAACAAAAAGATTAGTTTTTTACTCAAAACTACGCGGAGATTTCTTCTAACACGATTTTGTCTTTTTCAGCTTAGATTCTTAGAATAAAATATTGATATACAATTTGATGTTTAATGTAAAAAATTATGAAAATAGCACAAATTTCGTAATTATTGTGTTTTGTCAACTTCACAGTCTTTCCTCAGGATTATAGAAACTTTCCTTTGGTATAAGTACAATTGTTTAATCATTTATTATTATATTTCAAGATCAGCATATTTCAATACGCCAGGCAGGTTCTTTTTTTGCATTGCTGTAAGTGAAAAATGCCAACTTTGTAGTGCATATTTTTCATGGATAACCTAAATTTGAAAAATAACAATGTTCAAAAATATATTTAACCTTAAAAGTAAACAACGGCATATTACTCAAAATTCAATAATTTTCGAATAACTCATCCAATTTCGGGTATGCTATACAACAGAAAAATGTAAACTATCATTTTTTTCAACTTTTTACTGAAGAATTTCATTATAAATAGTTAATTTATCAATATTTTGTGGACATGGCGTACTATAATTCAGAGAAAGAATGAATTTTTTGGATCTCATATTACGTCATGTCCAAACCCAATTTTCCACATCAGCTAAAATACATTCATAATAGTACTAAAATTTCTAGCAATATGTTTTTTATCATGCATTATTTTCTACCGATAACCTTATTTCGACATTCGATAACGTTTTTGTAGAATATATTATTGTTAAACTTTGAACCTCATTTTTAACTGGGAAGGTTTTAAAAAAGTTGAAAGATTTTTAACGATTTCAAAATAAAATAAAAAAATGTACTTGTTACCAACCCTAGGTTTTGTGAGACCCTCCACCCCCTCTATTAAAGTGGTAATGTAGTTTATAAACGATCCCTAAGCGAAATGTAATAAGAATGAAAATAGCGTCAGTGTAGCCACCAATTCGAGGATCATCAAGTGATGAATATGATTTGCGTGGTGTGTATGATAGGCTTGCCACGCGACAAAACGGTGTATGCGTCTGCCGCCGTATGACCATAAAATAAACGTTTGGGGTGGTGGAGGCGGAGGCAACCTGGCAGCACATAAACACTTATATAACGGCAATTAAACTGCTTTTAAGGCCCATAAAACTGCAGTTTCAATAATCTCGGTGACAACACGATGCTGACCTGCCCGTTGCCTTCTGGCCTCCTTTGCCTGGATTCTCTTCAGAGACCTTGACTGTAGTTATACGACCTATCCAGCCTGTCGTCTTTGGCCAGATTCCTATGGGTCATCCGATACCCGCTCGTGTACTTTGCGATAAACAAAGGACCCTTTTTGCGATTAACGACGATCCAGTGTGTAAGCGATAAAAAGAAGAGGCTCAACGGATCAGCATTTCAGAAGAAAGACACTTTTGGCTCTTTACTGATACCCCCACTGATAATTCTTTGGAATTTTGGGATTATGCGACCAATTCCAATTAGCAGGTCCACTTTTGTTTAAGAGAAAGAAATTTGTTTCAATCTCGCCTTCTTAGTGATGAGAATGTCGAAATTCAAAGGTCATGAAGAATGAGAGGATGTGTGATTGGATGTTTTTGGGAGTAATTTTGTTTTTTCTGCCAATGGCGAGTAATCCAGGGTGTCTAGCGTCCGGGAAATTCTTGAAAAACTTGAAAAGTCCTTGCGTTTTTTTATTTGGAAAAACCTGAAAAATTCCTTGAATTTTTCTCATGGTCCTGGAATTTTTATTTGCTTAAGGCCATGTGTTGAGTGAGTCACGTGACCAGATTCTTACCTTACCTTACCACCACCTTTCTTATTTCCCAAGTTATTTTCACACGAAGTGCTACATCGAGTTGAAATTTTGGGATGATAAATAAGAAGCACTAAGAAAGGTGGCTCTGGTCCTTAACTTAAATAATTATAAAAAAGGCAAAAAAAAATTAGTTACAACAAAAAACTTTTTTAATAATTATACAAATTTAGGACCAAACCCACCATTCTTAGGGCTTCTTGTTTAGTATTCCAATTTTCAACTGGATGTGGCGTTTCGTGTGAATATAAGTTGGGATATAGAAAAACTGGCGGTAAGGTAGGAATCTGGTCACGTGACTCACTCAACACATGGCCTTTAAGGAAAAATAGGTTTGACTGAATTATTCCACACTGGGAAAGTCACGGATTTTGAAAAAAAATATTGCAAAAGTCAGGGAATTTCTATATGAGCCACTTTAACTGTCAAGGATAATAAATTTGAAACTATTTAATTTGAATTTGAAATTATTTTATTTCATTCATAAATAATTCTATGTTAAAAATGTTACAAGATTAAGATCGCGCTATGGAATCATGTCCTTAAATTCATCTTTTGTTGGTGGAAAATTATATTATTTGGGTTGAAGGTTCAACCAATTTATTAAAAAATTATTTTGTTTGTAATGAAAAATTCATCATTTTAGTTAAAAATTCATCTTTTTGGCTGAAATTTTATTTTTTAATTTGAAAATTTCACTATTCCAGTTAAAGATAAATTATTTTTGTTCAACATTCATTTCGTTGGTTAGAAGTTGAGCTACATGGTTAAAAACTTATTTTTTGTTAATAAATGCATTTTTTAAGTCGTAAATTTAACACTATTACATTTGTGGCTGAAAATTGTTTGTTTTTTTAAACAAAATTCTTTATATGCTCTGGAACTGCTTTTTTTTTAATTATTTTTTTTGTTTGAAGATCTATCTCTTGTGTTGAAAACTAAAATATTTGATTGAAAAATCGTTTTTTTGTTATAAATGAATGTTTTAAATTGAAAATTAAACTAATTCCAGTTAAAGATTCATCACTCCTATTAAAAATTAATCTCGTTGGTTAAAAGTTTAACTACTTCGTTGAAACTCATTTTTTTTAAATTATCTTTTTATCTAAAAATATATCTAGTCTATTTTTGGCTAAAAATTGATTTTTTATATTTAAATTTAAATTACTTGCGTAAAAGTGGAACCACTTTCTTAAAAATTAATTTTTCTGTTTGAAGATTCATCTCTTAGGCTGAACATTGAAATTTTTATTGAAATATCTTTATTTTTTATTTAATTTTTTAACTGAAAATGTAACTTTTCCATATGTTGTTAAAAGTTTATCTTTTTAGTTAAAAATTCGTCTTTATTGGTATAAAACTAATCTTTTTGGTTGAAATTCATATTTTCGGGTTGAAAATGCAAATTTTTGTACAACAAATTCGTCTTTGGCTTGAAAATTTAACAATTTGGATGAAATTTTTTAAAAGTTTTATCACTAATTGAAAATTATCTTTTTTTGCTTGACAATTCATGTAGCTGAAGTTTTGAACGTTCACATGAACGAAATATTTTTTCACATTTCTATTTTTCCCATAAATATTGTTCCAACTGTTATTTGAAATGTGCATCATAATTCTTTTCCAATAATAAATTATTTTCAATATAAATAAACAAACATTCAGCACTTTTTTTGGATTGCCAAGTCATCAGTCATCACCAAAAAATGTGTTTTTGGCCATAAAACCAAATTATTGAGGCCTGTTTTGTGAAACGTATCTTTTTATTGTAAAAAAAACATCCTGAGTAATCCCTTTTTATCTGGAATAGGCGCTCATGTTTTAATTTTTATTATAGAGCTTATTTGATTCATAAATGATGTTTCAAATGTCAGGAGTTCATTGAAAAGAGTATAAAAGCAGGGTTAACTCAGAAAGTGAGATCACTCATGGAAAATATAAATGTGAATAACAATTTTTTGAAATGATTTAAATCATTAAAATTATAGATATTATTTTAGAAGTGATGCATCTAAATATTTTCCATTTTTTGAAGAATTCCCCCATTTTCAACTGTTTTTGAAAAATTTCCCTTATTTAAAATTTAAGAGAATTAATAGAGATTTAAATTAAACTAAAAACCAACATAAAATGTTCCTATTGCAATTACAAAAAAGAGATCAAAGTTTTCTTAAAAAAAAAGGAAAAAATTCTTCTTCTAGATAAAAATAAAAAACAGGAAATAAAAATGAAAAGAAAACATTTAAATTATTAGAAAACACAATAAAAAAAACGTTTGTAAAAAATAATACCCAACGTTTCAGCACTCGTACAGCACCCTTATTGAGGAATACAAATTTTTAGCAGATATGAACAGCAACGAAACCAGGATGCTCTCTCCTTCGCATTTTTCCCCCTGTTTTTTATTTTTGTCAAAGACAAAAGTTCTTTTTTTGACAAAAATTAAAAAAAAAATAAAATAAAAAAGAGGAACGAAAAATGAGAAGGCGCGAGCATCATGGTTTCGTTGCTGTTCTTATCTGCTCAAATTTTTCTTTCCTCGATAAGGGTTCTTTGCGAGTGCTGAAACTTTGGTTATTATTTTTTACAAACGTTTTAATAGGAACATATTGTGGTGGTTGTCCAAATTTGGTCGTTGGATACTTGGTTTTATTTCCAGGATTTCCCCTTTTTCTCATTTTTGCGCTTAAATGTGAACTAAATTAATAGAGCCCAATAAAAAAATCCAATCATTTTTTGTTATCATTCAATTCCTTTTAATTTAAAAGTCTACTTTATATTTTTGATTCAGAATTCATCTCCGTTGGTTACAAATTCTACTATTGGGCTGAAGATTGAACTATTTTTCTGAAAATTGGTGTTTTTTAAGACGAAAATGCATTGTTTGACAGAAAATTTAACTAATCTATTTTTGGGTTAAATGGAGTTTTACAGTTAAAAGATTTAACTATTAAATTTTGTATTCAGGATTCTATTTTTTGGTTGAAAATATATGCCTTTTTTATTAAAAATTTATCTTTTTTTTTTAGAAAATTCGTCTTTTCTTATAGAAAGTTAATCTTCTTTATTAAAAATACATCTACGTGGTTGGAAGTTAAACTATTATATCTTAAAAACTTATTTCAATACTTGAAGAGTCATCTCTTTGGTTAAAAATCGCACTATTTTGTTTAAATTTCTTTTAATTAATGTTTTAAACTGCAAATATAATTAAATTTCATTTTTAGATGAACATTAATTTGGTGGTTGGAAATTTATATTTTCGGGTAAATATTCAACTGTTTTGTAGATATTTGCATTTTTGGCTTGCAAATTCCAAATTTGGCTGATTTTTTTTTCTTTCTTGACTGAAAACTATTTGTTGGTTGAAAATTGAACTCCTGTTGAAAATTGGTCTTTTTAGTCTAAAATTTCATCATTTATGGTAGAACTTACACGATTTTTTAGTTAAAAATGCTTCCTGAGGACATTTTTTTGTTTTGATTGAGGATTCAACCATTTCGTTGAGAATTCGCCTTGTTTGGTTGAATTCAGATTTTTTTGATTCAAAAAAAAATATTCAACCACTACATTTTTTTGTAAATTCATATTTTGGTTGAAAATTTAACTACATGGTTAAAAGTTACGCTATTTTGCTCAAATTTCACTGTTTGGTTAAAGCCTTATAATTTTTGTAGAAAACTCAACCATTTCGTTAAAAATTCAATTATTTAGTTGAAAATTTAATTATTTTCTTAAAAAGTAAACTATTTTCTAAAAATATATACTATTTTCATGAAAATTCATATTTTTTGGTAAAAAATTTAACTGTTTTGTAGAAAATTCGTCTTTTATGATAGAAAATTTGGTTAAAAATGTAACTGCCCTTTTAGGTTGAAATTTAAACTATTTCATTGAAAAATAAAAAATAAATTTTTTGTGGTAGAAAATTAAACAATTTCTTTTAAAATTGATCTATTTTGACAAATTCTGAGTTGGAAGTTCATCTTTCTTTGGTTGAAATTTCAAATATCTTCTAAACAATTTGTGGTTAAAAATGTACACCTTTATGGCAGAAAATTAATATTTTTTTATTGAAAATTGAACAATTTTGTTGAAAATCCAATATATTTCAACTGGAAACATTAACCGTTTCACATTGAGTTCAATATGGCTCCTGTAAATTAATTTACTTTACAAAAATAGTATTCCTCTATTATTCCCTAATTGTGAAAATCACCCTCTTTTCTCTGTTAGATTTTAATAATGGTTTGCTTTTATTTTATCAGAAATAGATAGTTTCGTGAGTCACTTTATTATAATGCAGGGCAAAAGCTTTTAGTGAATGTTCCATTTAGCATATTTATAGCATAACGTGTGTAATTCTCTGATGATAATAATATCACATGTGTGAAATACATGATCTTTGGTGAATTTTATGACAGTAGAAAATGGACTATGTGACATTTTCATGGCATAAAATCAAAAGACATTCGCATTTTAGCTTTGACTCGCTTTGATGAGGCAATAATTGAATTTACGATCAAAATAATCGTCACTCGATCCTTGGCCAGATGACAGAATTTGTTAGTTGAGCGTTTGTTGGGAATTTACAGTGGTCAGTTGCAGGATAATTGATGGCTTTCGAAAATTGATTGAATGTTGTGACAGGTAGATATTTCAGTGGACAAAGAATTATTTCGGTGATCTCAGGATTTGATGGTGAAAATTTTGAAAATTGATATTTCAGTCCTATTTTATTGTTGAAGACTTTGGAGTTGATTGAAATAATCATTTTAAACATTTCCTAATAATTATTGGAATTATTGGCCCAATTTTTCATTTCCCCTGGCAATAAATATTCAAAGATCAGAATTTTTAACTTTTCATATTATCAAACATCAATTTTCAAGAAAAGATGATGAATTTTCAACGAAAAAGCAAAATTTTTGAAAAAAATAATGGACTTTTTAACAAAATACTAGAGTTTCTTTCTACAAAGATAAATTTTCAGATAAATCGTAAAATTTTCTAACTAAAAAGGTTAAAATTCAACCAAAAATAGTTAAATTTTTAACAAGTAAATATAATTTTCAACAAAAAGATCAATTTCCAGCGAAAAAAATATTAACGATAATTTATATTTCAAGAAACAAACAAAAAATAAAATAATTTTTTAGCAAAATAATTAAGTTTTAACCAAAGAATTGATTTTTCAACAAAACAATTAAATTTGTTAAAATAACTGCATTTTTAGCCACAGAGATAAATTTACAACAAAAAAATGAATTTTTATCAAAGTAGTAAAACATTTAACCAAAAAAGACAAATTTCCACCGAAAAATATTAATTTATTCTACCGAGAATTAGTAGAATTAGAATTACATTAGTAAAGAAGTCGAATATTTTCCAACCGAAAACAGGAATTTTCAACAAATTAAGATTCATCAATAAGGAAAGAAAAAAATTTCATTCAAATTTTCTGTAGAACAATTTAATTTTCAACAAAATTTTCTATAAGAAAAGACGAATTTTCAACTAAAAAATATATATTTTGAAAAAAAATTTCAGTTATAAAAGTAATTTTAACTCAGAAAAAAACGAATTTTCAGTAAAAAGATGTATTTTTAACGAAATAATTCAATTTTAAAACAAAGAGTTGAATTTTCAACAAGATAATAAAATTTTTAATAAAAAAATTTGAATTTTCAACTAAAAGACGTATTTTCTACAAAATAGTTTGTTTTTTTTTTACTCGAAAATATTAACTTTCTAACAAAAAAAAAAAATTCAACAAAATAGTTTAATTTTAATCAAAGACATTAATTTTCAACTTAAACGATGAATTTTCAATCAAAGCAAGAAAAACTGATTAAAAAAAAATTAATTTACCAACAAACATTGAAACTTAAACAAAAAAGGGAAAAACTCAACCAAAAAGTTTATTATCAAAAATTTTTTTTCAACATAATTCAATTTTAAACCAGACATTAATTTTTAAATAAAATTATGGATCTTTAAGCAAAAAAATTCATTTTTATTAAAGTATTTTCAATTTCAACTCAGAACAAAAGATGAATCTTTTAACTTAAAATACCATTTTACAATCAATAAAGATTTTTAGCCAAAAAAGAAAAATTAATTTATCCAAATTTTGTATAAAAAAGTTGAAATTAAAAAACAAATAAATTTCCTAACAAGTAGTTGCATTTTTAACCAAAAAAGATTAAATTTCAACCATGCAGAAACATTTTCTATAAAAAAAGCACGGATTTTTATCTAAAAAAAATCAATTTTTAACAAGAAATGAAAAAGTTACGTTCTCAGTTGATGATAATTAATTTAAACCAGAAGAAACGAATTTTCAAGAAAATAGTTAAATTTATAACCAATGAGACGAATAATGTATCTTCAGCCACAAATTTTTTTTTTGAAAAAGTGGTTTAACCTTTTTCCAAGTAATTGATTGATAATCTTTTAAATCGGAATGATGATTTTTCAATAAAACAGTTCAATTTTCAACAAAAAGTTAATTTTCGACAAAAATATTTCAATTATTAACAAAAAAAGATAAATTTTTTTAACACTTATTGAATTTGCACCCAAGTATTAAAATTTTTAACTAAAAATATAATCGACTAAAGAAAGCAACTGGAAAAAGAAATATAAATGCAAAGAAAATAAATTATTATCTCCTTTACTTTTCCGTGGCCAAGATATTTTCTCTAACTGTTATAATATTCAAAGACTAGAATTTTAATCTTGAAATATTTTTAACGTAGAAACTTTCATGAACGGCGGATTCCTTAAAATTTGTTCTTTTTTAAGTCAAAAATTTTCCTGATTTTTGCAGAAAAAAAGTGTTAAGGGAAGTCCACTTTGGGAAGAAAATGCTTATTTTGTTTTAATTGAGTCAATTGAAAAAAGCAATATTTTTACCCTTGAAAATATATACCTTGAAAAATCTAGAGATACCTGGAAAAAACCTTGAACTGTCCGAGAATTTTTTTCTTCAGAATTTGATTAGACACCTTGTGGTGACCCTGTTTTGGATTCAGATAAGAGGAAGCCAAAATCACGATTTTTTTTCTTCATGACAAAAATCTACATCATTTAAAAATTCGTATGCGGACTCCAGATATCAACATAGAGATGGTACCCAAATCGTTCCTCAGCAGATACCATCGAAAGTCGCAGATCGTTTTTGCCTTTCCTGAACTGCACCTAAAAAAAGGATATACGGGTGGTCGTGTCAGGTCGAGTCACCAAGAGTGGTTTTTTAGTCTCCAGAGTTAGAAAGTTCCTCGAGAATTCTCAAGTCGCAACCCGCTCATCATCCACACTTTCTTTTCCGTTCCAACCTCACCCTTGCCGAATAGTTGCTCATTTTCCCTTCCGGCTTTTCAGCATTTTTTCACTCAACCCAGACCAACTTTCTCCGCACCCTTTGTGTGCAATCCGCGCGACAGACGCAACCCGGACCCGCAATAAAAAACGGTATACCTGATCCTTCAGGAAAAAGTGAAAATCACTGAAAACGGCAGCCAGAAGTCGAGGCTGAAATTATTTCTGGAAAATTGGATTTTCTGACAATCAGAGGTGTCACAGGCTTTCCCTTGGTTTTCTGTGTTTTCCCTTCTTTGAAAAATTCTCCTTTTTTCTCTATTTTCAAAAAACTAACCCTTTTTCCTCGTTTGCCTTTAAATCAAAGATTAAAGTACTTCCCTTATTTTCCTTTGTTTCCCCTTGTTTGAATCTTACCAATAAAAAACTAAAGAATTTTTGTCAAATATTATTTGCAATTATTTTTTTTTCAAAAAATCAACTTTTATCGAATTTTTTTGTGATGGATTGAAATGTTAATTTATTTTATTTTTTAATTTAGAACTGTTAAAAATTGATCATCAATTTTCTATAATTTTCAACAGTTGAAAATTTGATTTGATCTAATTTCCAACTTGCAACAAATGAATACTTTAATTTTGAATAGATGAAAATGCAGTTGTTTAAAATAAAATAAAATCGATAATTGAATTATTACGTTTTGAAAATTGAAGAAAATTAATGATTGGATTTTCAACAGGTGAAAATTCTGTTTTTGAAAATTAAAGAAAGTTGATGTTACTGCTGTTAAAAATGAAAGAACATTTATAATGCAATTCTTAGCAGTTAAAAATGTTGAAAATTGAATTTGTAGCAGTTAAATTTCTAATAGTTTAAAATTCAATTTTTACCAATTTTTAACATTTGCAAATTAAATTTAAAAAAAAAGAAAAATTCCATTTTTGAAAATTGAAGAAAATTAATTATTTGATTTCGAACAGATACAATTTAAATTGTTGAAACTTGAACAAAAATGGAATATTAAACTGGTAAACATTTGAGAAAATTGTTCAACTGTTGAAAATTTAAAAAAAGAATGATAATTGATTTTGGAACAGATAAGCGGGCAATGGTTGAAAATGGCTTATTCTACTGTTGAATATCCAGAAGAATTCAATTATCAATTTGCTTAGGTTCTCGGCAGTTGAATTTTTAATATAGTTGAAAATTCAATTGTTTTAAATTAAAAAAAAAACTGTATATTTAATTTCTGAAAATTGAAGAAACTTAATAATTGGATTTGGAACAGATGAAATTGCAATTTTTTAAAAATGAAAGAAAATTGAATATTCTCCTGTTCAATGTTTGAAAAAAATTTAATTTTCATCTGTTGAAAATTGGAGAAAATTGATTTTTGGTTTATTCTGTGTTTCAAATTGAAGAAAATTGCATTTTCAACAGTTGAAAATATGATTGTTGAAAATTGAAGAAAAATTCATAATTGGATTTGGAACAGATGAAAATGGAATTGTTGAAAATGAAAGAAAATTGAATATTCTCCTGTTCAATGTTGGAAAAAATTATATTTTAATCTGTTGAAAATTTGAGAAAAATGATCATTGAATTATTCTGTGTTGCAAATTGAAGAAAATTGCATTTTCAACAGTTGACAATTCTATTTTTGAAAATGGAAGAAAATTAAGTTTCCTACTGTAGAAAATGGAAGAAAATTGAATTTTCAACGTCTGAAAATTCAATTATAAATTTTCTTCAATTTTAAACAGTTAAATTTCTAATAGTTTATAATTTAATTTTAACAAATTTTCAACATTTTAAAAAGCTGAAAATTAAAGAATATTGATAATTAACTTTGGAACAGATGAAAGTTCAATCATTGAAAATCGAAGAAACATTAAAATTCATTATTTTAATCTTGAAAATTCAAGAAAATTGATAATTGAATTTTCAAAGGTTAAAAATTCTATTGTTCAAAAATGAAGAAAATTGAACAACAGCTACATTTATTACTATTTCTCTAGATTTGTACAATTATTACAATCAAACTCACCTCTTTTTTTGGGAGAAAAATGGATTTAAAATTAATTCAAATCTTCAAAATTCGATTTATTAGAATATTTGAATTTCGAAGATTCGACTTTATTTTGAATCTCGTTTCCTCCTAAAAAATGGGTAATTTTGTTTTAGAAATTTGAATAATCTTAAGAAAATCAAGCCGGTTTGATTTGCAATTCGATTTTATTCTATTTCGAAAAATTCGATGATCCAAGCGTCTTTCAATTTGTATAGCAAATTTGAATAAACGACTGCGCTCTCTACTTCATACGTATTCAACAATTTATTTAGGAATTTAAATTCTACTTTGCTCCTACATAAATTATACCCAAATCATTTTAATTTCACCGTAAATAATATTTTTTGTTTATTTTGAACTTTCTGATCTTGAGACAAAGTGAATTTCAGCAACTGCTAAAAACAGTATCACACCGCATCGAATAAATATCATCCCTAATTTAGCAAAGTACTTCCTTTACCAAAAGTACCAGAAGCCAGAGTCTGCGCTCGAGGAAATCTAATTTAATAATGAAAGAGCTCGGAAAGTAAAAATTTCCTCGTTTTCAGGCCAAAAGTACGACGAAGAGAATTGAGAGAGGCAGTATTTGGCTGCTTTTAAGTAATACATGCACACATAAATTTCTTAATGTAAATTATAAAATAAAAAATTATTTTAAAAACAAAAAATTGCGAAAGAAAATAAATAAGAAAACCACTATATAGAATAGAGTAAAGAATACCCGCATACTCGTAAATTAACACTCTCAATTATTAGTGCCGAGGAAGACCGTAATTATTCTTGCAGAAATTATGGTATGTACTTTCAGTTCTTCGTTCGAATTATCCGCGCCAAGTCTCTTACCTTGCGTGGAATCTAATAACCTACTAAGTGTGCTAAAAAAAATCGAACTCAAATTTTTTACGAGATTTCCCGCCTTTTTATGAGGAAGTATTTTAACGCTACACTTTTTCTGATTTTTCGAGAAATATTTTAATGTTAGGGTTCAACTATTATGGGCTGGAATTTAGGACAATATTCTTTTTATTAGGGTGTTTTTAGGGTACAGTAACTTTTAAATATTTAAATAGAATGTTAACTTTCAAACATTACTTTTTGTCGTTTTTAAATTATTTCATAGTTTCATATTATATTATTATATTATATTATTCATTGCATATCATAATCATAGTTTGGGGCAATGATTTGTCTTAAATAAAAAAAGTTTTATTATTTTATTGATAATTGTAACAGTAGTATTTGTATTTTACATAATAATATTAGAAGTACCGATTAATATTAGTATTAATAATAAATAAAATAATAAATATATGAATATATTGTATGTGCATATAGATACTAAAAAAATAATAATAAATAAAAATAAATAAAAATCTGACCAAGATTTTATAAACTTAGGGAATAAACATTACATATAAAATGTGAATTCTGGTAATTAAATAAACGTGGTACCCTAATGAAATTTAAATTAGTTTTGGAATATAAAATTAGACTAAGGATTTAACACACTTTGTGCAGTCCGAATTAAAAAGTTTGTAGTACAAAGTAAAAAACTATGCGATGGAAAATTAACTTTTTTTTTTAAGTTTTGGTAAAAAAATTGAATTATTTTGTTAAAAATTCAGCAACTTCGTTAAAAATTCATCCTTTTTAGTTGAAAATTTAACTGTTTTCTTAAATATCCGTCTTTTTCGTTTGAAGATTCTACATGGTGAATAAAATTTGTTTCTTTCCTGCCAACAATTTTTTTATGTAAATGTTTAAATATTGTAGTGAAATTTCAAATATTTTTTTTTGAAAATTTGTGTTTTCATTTCGCCAATTCAAATATTTGGTCCAAAATTACAATACTTTATTAAAAATTAATTTTTAGTTGTAGATTCATCATTTTAGTTTAACCAATTTTTTTGTATAAAAATTAATTACTGAAAATTTAACGTTTACATTTTTGGTAGAAAATGTATGCATTTCATTTTAAATCGTCCATTTAATTAAAAAATTCTAGAATTTGATTGAAATTTTGTTCTGTCTTAACTAAAAGCTTTTTTGCAACTATTTTGTTAAAAATTCTTATTTTTCAGTAAAAAATTAATCCCTTTGACTGGAAATTTAAACAGTTGGTTCGGAATGTTTGTATTTTGCTGAACAATCGTCTGTTTGGTTTAGAAATTCTACAATTTGTTATAAATTTTATTTATTTTTGACGAACATTTTTTTTAAGGTTCGACTATTTTGTTAAAAATTATTCAAGAATTGTATAGAAAATGAAACTATTTGAACGAAAGTTCCAATATTTTTTTAGAAATTCATTTTTAGTTGTAGATTTATCATATTATTTAAAATGTTGTTTCTTTGATTGAAATTTAATTTCTAATTCGAAAATTAAACTATTATATTTCTAGTTTAAAATTTTGTTGTTAAAAATTGAGCTTTTTGCTCTAAAAATGATGTATTCGGTTAAAGTCATATTTTTGGGTAGTAAATCAATTTTTTGGGTTAAAAATGCAACAGTTTAGTTGAAAATTAATCTTTTTTACTTGAGGAATTAAATATTTTGTTAAAAATAAGTCTTTTTGGTTAAATTCAACTGTTTTTCTTTAAAATAAAAAATTTCTGGTTTATAATATTAACGGTTACATTTTATTGTTAAAATTAAATTTTTTTTGTTGACAAAAAATGGAAAATTCGCTTTTTGTAAAAATTAATTTTTTAAACTGAAAATTAAAGAATGTAGTAGAAAATTCAATTCGTAGAAAATTCGTTTTTTCAAATTGAAAATCAATTTTTTAAAATTAAATCTTAGCTTCCATTTTTGGTTAAAAGTTTATCTTTTTTATTTCAAAACTTCAACTATTCGGATGTAAAATTTCTATAACTTTTGAAAGATTCGTCTGTTTTGATATAACATTTATCTTCTTGGTTGCAACTTTAAACATTTGGTGAAAAATTTTTGTATTTTGTTGAGAATTCCTATTTTTTTGAAAAAAATTAATAGTCTTTGTTGAAAATTTATCTTTTTAGTTGACAATTTAAATATTTCATTAAAAACTCACCTTTTTATTAGAACGCTCGTCTCCCAAAACATTTAACTTTATTTTTGGATGACCCCGAAATAATTTTACAGAAAAAATTACGTAAGATCACGTTGGCATTTTAGAATTCAGAGTATTTTTAACATTGTGTTACCTCGCATTAATTAGAGCTTACATTTTGTATTATTTTTTAATATGAGAGATAGCGTAAAGTACATAATAATGAGAAAATTGACGTTGCATGAAGAAGCCGGTACCGGGGGTCTGAATAAAAATGGCCATATCGAGTCTCGACGTAATTTTACAGGTTTTAAAATGTGTCTTCGTGCGGCGATTATGGTAATTCAATGGCTTACAACAGTCGTTCACCAATGGCTATTGACTACGAATGACTGCGTCCAGGGCGGGTCTGTCGCCGCTCAGTTTGTATTTCGCGCCATAACCGATTAGTTCCACATTTGCTTCAAATCATTCCTGAATTTATATTTTGCAACCAAGCACACAGAAAATTGTGGATTAAATATTTTATTGCATATTTCAGTGTGACTGTAGGTCAGGGATAATCTGAAAATCAGGAAAAAGTCAAGGATTTTCAAAATTTTGTTGCAAGTCAGATAATTTTCATAAGAGTCTCTTTAAGTAACTGTCAACGATAATAAATTTGAAAATTTAAGATTGTAATTAAATATTAATGATCAGGGGAAAATGAAATTTTGAGACCACTCATAAAATATTCTTCTTAATAATTTATTGATCTTTTATTTCTATTTTTATTTTTTTCAGTTTCTTCCTCCTGACGATTAAAGGTTTGAGATAAAAATGTAATTATTTGGTCTAAAATGCAACAATTTAAAAATAAAGTCATCGTTTTTGGTTAGAAATTCAAATATATTTTTGAAAATCTCCCTATTTGAGTTGAAAATTCAAAAATTTCAGTGCAAAACTTAATTTTTTGGGTACAAATGTATTTTTTTGGTTGAAATATCTACTTACTATATTCTACCTTATTCGTTAAAAAAATTTTTTTTGTTGCAAATCAAACTATTAGGGTAAAAGTCGAACTAATTTTTTAAACATTTATTTTTTTGCTAAAGAATAATCTTTTTTATTGAAAAAGAAACTAATTTCTTGGTAATTCACTTTTTTTTGTTTAAAATAATTTTTTTATACTAAAAATGTAATTTGCAATTTTCAGTTGACAAATTAACGTTTTTCAATGAAAAATTAGTCTTTTCTGCAATCTGAATTAAATACAAACTAAATGAGAAGAACCCAATAAGAAAATGCAACTAGTTTTTGTTAAAAAGCCACATTTTTTCTTGTTAAAGATTTATCTGACTTTTTATTGTTCTCTGGATAAAAAATGCGTCCGTTTACTATAGCACATACGTACTTTTGAATTGAAAATTCATCTTTTGGTAGAAAAGTACTTTTTTTAAATTCGTCTTTTTGTTAGGAAAACTAATCTTCTTGATTTAAAATTCAAATCTTTTTTGGTAAAAAATACAATTTTTCAGTTAAAAATTGTTTTAGACAAAATTCGTCTCTTGGCTTCAAGTTTCACAATTTGGATGAATTTTTTTTCCTTAATTGAAAAATCTTAATTTGTTGAAAATTCATATTTTTATTTGAAAAAGTAATCAGTTCAGTTTCAAATTCATCTCTTTAGTTGGAAATGTAACTATTTTGTGATATTTTTGTTGTCGAAAATACATTTTTTCAACGAAAATTTAACTTTGTAATTTTTTGTTGAAAATTTGTCTTTTTAGTTAAAAATTGAACTATTCGTGTAACAATTTTTCATTTGGTATTCATTCTTCGTTGAGAATTCATCTTTATTGGTTGAAAAGTCAACTAATTTGTTAAAAATTTAATAATTATTTTTTTAATTCGTTTTTTTATTGAAAAAACGAATTTTCGTGGAAGTTTAATCTTTATATCATAAAAATTTGACCGTTCGGTTGAAAACTCAACTATTTGGTTAAAATTTCAACTATTTTGTTAAAAATTCTTCCTTTTCGGATTAAAAGTGCATCTAATTTTGTTACATTCTATCATATCTTGAAATTTTGACTGATTCAAATAATTCGATTACGACGTCTGGCAAATGAATCAAAAGTGACTTTTGAAATCAGTCAATTTGACTCACCGATGAATCAAGTCATTTTAAAATACGTAAAAACTGTTCAATTTTTATCTACGAAGATCAACTTTCAACAAAAAATGGAATATTTACATTTTTTATGAACAAAATTAATTTTTAAGAAAAAAATCAATTTTCAAGAAAATAGTTTAATTTTTAATAAAAGAAATGAACCTTTGACTCAAATGACCAATCTTTATCAGATAAATGTATTTTTAATAGCGTAGTTCAACTCGCAACGATTAAAAAGTTTAATTTTAAACTAAAAAAAAAGATAAATTGAAAAAAATAATTTTATATAAAATAGTTCAATTTTCAACTATAATGCTAAATCATTAAAAAGAACAAGTAATTTTTTAACAACGGAGTTAGAATTTCAAAGAAGTAGTTTAATTAATAAAAACATATTGAAACTTCCACCAAGATTAATTTTGTGCCAAAAATTAAAACTACAAAATTGTATTAAAAAAATTAATGGTTTAAGAAAACAGTTAAATTTTCAACCACATACATGAATTTTCAACTAAAATGATAAATCATTTAAATAAAGCAAGGAATTTTTATCAAAGCAGTTCAACTGCCAACCAAGTAGTTAATTAAAAAAAGCGAAATTCCGCCAAAATTAATTTGCTAACAGTAAAGACAAATTAATCTAATCAGAAACATTTACTGTTCGAATCAGTACTTTTGAATTATCTAAACAAACTCAAACTTCAAATTCTTAATTAAAATTTAGGAATTTCAACTTAGAAATAATTTTACTGTTTTATTATAGCTGAAAAATCACTTCCATTGATTGAAAATCAGTCACTTGAATTGATTGATTGATTCAGTCAGCAGTATTAACTGATTCATCTCTTAAAACGACTGGTTCGGCATTAGAGAAAAAGTGACTATTCAGTCAAAGCATGCTTGGTCAATTTAATCAATCAGTTAATTTATGTCTTAATTTAAATTAAATATTAATGATCACGGCAAATTAAAAAATGTTCAGGGAAAAATTAGGGAATTTTGAAAATGAAGTTTTGCTACCCTATATTTGCAGTTTTTATTGAAAGATTTTTTATTTCATTGCTAAATTTATTATTGCTCTATAATGCGTGAAACTGATTCTCAAAGAGTCCGTTGTGATTTAATTGAATGTGTCTGTATCAAATGTTATTGACACTTCGCCGACACTGAGCAGTACTCGAAAGCGATTTAATCTGCTGCAACTATTCCAAACAAACTCTGTTTATTTCTTTATCGCGATACGCTTATCGAGTGATACGAGTCGGCGTGCAAGTGTCGTCTACGGCGACTTCAAAGGGATTCTGCAAATTTCATTAAAGATTTAACTTCCACAACAGGTGATGATTCATAAATATTATGGTAACCTTATCGGAAGTCAGATAAAGTGCGGGTTGACTGCGTCAATAAAATTAATACTCGTGGCCATTGATGTTCATTTTTAAATGTGCTTCTATCATCATTGTTTTTTTAAGCTGAATGCTTAACTGTGGGAATCCCAGAATGCGCTCTCTTTCCCCTTTTCCCCCTCTTTAACGGTTAAAAAAATAATTCCTTTTTCTTTCTTGGTTTCATCCCCTATGCGCCTATGCCACCCTTTTTTAAAAATATTTTTTCCCTCTTGTTTTCCATCCATCCCTTATGCCCCTTTTCCCCTTTTTGAAAAATCTATTTTCCTTTTTCCCCTTCTACCCCTTTTTGAAAGAATTCCCTTTTCTCTCTTGCTTTTTATCCCCTATGCGCTTATTACACCCAACCCCCCTTTAAAAAATTTATCTTTTCCTCCTGTTTTCCATCCCTTCCACCCCTTTTCCCATTTTTGAAACTAATATTTCCCTTTTTAACCCTTGTTTAAAGAATTCCCTTTTATCTCTTGTTTTCATCCCATATGCGTCTATTCCACCCCCTTAAAAAAAAGAATTCCTCTTTGCCTCCTGTTTTCCATCCCTTATCCCCCTTTGTCCCCTTTTAAAAAAATTCCTCTTTTTACGCTATTTTCAAGCAACTTTCCCTATTCCTCTCTTTACCCCTTTTTTTAAACAATTCCTTTTTTTCTTTTGTTTTTGTCCCCTATGACCTTCTTTCCACCCTTTTTATATGGTTTCTCTTTTTCCCTTGTATTTCATCCCCAATGACCCTATTTTCCCATTTTGCAAATAGAATTCCTCTTTTTTTACCCTGTTTTCAAGAATCCTCCCCTTTTTCTAGATTTTTTCGCTCATGTTTAAACTGAATTAATAGAACTCAATAAGAAAATACAATATTGTTCGTTAAAAATAAATTCTTTTCATCATTGAAAAGTCTATGCCTTTATATTTTTGACAGAATTAATCTTTTTTGCTAACAAATTCTACTATTTGGTTAAATATTGAACTATTTTGTCAAATAATCGTATTTGTTATTACAAATTAATTTTTTAACGAAAAATTTTACCCTTCATTTTTTTTTGTTAAGAGTATTGATAGTTTTTAGTTGAAAATATACACAGTTTCTTGCAAGTTCGTTTTTTTTTGTAGAGAATTAATCTTTTTGATTGAAAATTTAGCTACTTGGTTGAAAGTTAAACTACTTTCATCATAAATTCATTTTTTAAGTTAAAGATCCTTCTTTTCGATTAAAAAATTTTAATAATTCGTTGAAGCCTTATTTGCTGGTACGAAATTTCGAAAATTAAATAATGAAATATAAACAATATTAATATTAAGACTAATTTCATTAATTAAAATTTAACTGTTTCATTTTTGTTTGGAAAATGATTAATTTTTTATTTAAAATTCAACTATTTGATTTAGAATTAAATTGCCTGTTGAAAATTCATATTTTCGGGTTGAAAATACTACCGTTTTATAGAAAATTCGTCTTATTGGCGTATAAAATTAACCTGTATTTGTTGAAACTTAGTCATTTTGTTTGAAAATCCAATATTTTTGATTAATAATCTTTCTAGGTTAAAAAATGTATTATTGTGGTTGAAAATTCAACTATTTTTTAACCTTTTTTTGAAAATTCATATTTGGGGGTTGAAAATTTCACACTTTTGTAAAAAATGCATTTAAAAAAATTTAGATTCAACTGTTTTTGAAATAAAATAAAATATATTTTTTGATTGAAATATCAACTTTTTTTTCAAAACATTATTTATTTTATATAAAATTTAATTGTTTTGTTAAGTATTCGTCTTTTTTAATTGAAATTTCATCCTTTTGGATAAAAATTCATCTATTTTGTTGAAAGTCAATCTTTTTGGTTTATATAATTCAGCTGCTTTGTTGAAAATTGGTCTTTTTGGTTCAGAATTCATATTTTTGTTAAAAAGTTTATTATTTGGTTGAAAGTTTAATTCTTTGTTGCAATTCAAATATTTTTGTTAAAAATTCATGTTTTTTAAATCGAACATTGAATCGTTTTGTTATTCGCCTTTTGTTTGGAATGTTATTTTTGTTGATTGAAAGTTAATTCTATTCCATCGCAAAGTCTACCATTATATTTTTGGTTTAGAATTCATATGTTTTGACTGAAAATTTAAATCTTTTCAAAATTATGCTATTTTGTTAAAAAATTAATTACTGTTGCAAAGTCGTCTTGTTTGTTGAAAATTAAAACTTTTTGTTTGAAAATTAATTTTTTTCAATAGAAAATTCATCTATTCGTGTTTAAAAGTCAACTGTATTTAAAGAAAAAGTCTCATAAAATAATTGAATTTTTAACCCGAACATTATAATTTTCAATAAAAAAGTTAATTTTTAGGCAAATAATAAAATTTTCAACATGAAGACGCCAATTTTCAGTAAAAAAGTTGAATTTTTAACTAAAAAGTATCAATATTTTTGAAAAAATTTCATTGTCAGAAAAAAAATTGAATTTTCAACAAAAAAGTCAACTTTTAAGCATATTTTTTAGGTTTCGACCAAAAAGGCTTTTATTTTTAACCAAATATTTGAGTTTTCTTCCTAAATAATTTAAGTTTGAACAAAAAAGTTAATTTTCAACCCAGAAAGTTCAATATTGTACCATAAAATATCAATTTTTAATTCAGACGGAAAAATTTTCAACACAGCAGTTGGATTTTCCACAAAATGGTCAAATTTTCCAATGAAAAATACTAACTTAAACCAAAATCAACTCCTGATGAAAAGCCGTCTTTTTCGTTGAAAATTTGACTTTTTAGCTTCAAAATTTCAAGTATTTTTCAATATTCGATTAATAATTACAGTCTTTTTTTTAAAGAGAAAATATTATTGATTATAAGAATAAAAAAAATTTCCCTTTTTCGTGAAAGAATTACCCCACTTTAAAGCTTCTTTTGGGCTGTGAAAGCTGTATTTGAAAAAACGAAATTTCTTTAAATACTTTTAAATTAAAATTTTTTCGGTTTGAAAACATTAAATTCAACTGTACAACCAATTTTCAACTATCTAAATATGGTAAATAATTATTAATTTTAGAAAGTTGTCAATTTTGAACACACATACTCCTTGATGAAAAACCGTTTCCCAAACTTAAAAAAATCTTATTTAAAAAAATTTGTTTTTATTAGAAAAATTGAGTAAAACAGAAAACCATAACATTGATAGAAAATGGTGTAAATAGGTAAACCAAATTCGTTCATGGAATCTACACCCTAGATGCAAGATTTCTTGACATCATATTCTTCTAGCATTTGTTACGCCTCATCAAACTTCTTATATCTCATTGATTCCCCAATGTTCCCCAAAGTTCTGACACTCAAAATTTATCATCTGTCCAAATTTCAAAAACACCTCTAAAAACATTCCACCCCTCCATTGCATATTTCTCATTGAGCTATCCAACCCCATCAGAAAAAATACTTGATCTCCAAAATGGAAACCCCAACCCTCTGAGGAAACCCCAACCCTCTGCAAATGTTCATGTCAAGCCCATTTTAGGGGTCTTAAGTGCACATTTATGACAATACGTCGTTCAAAATCGCATGAAAAGAGACTCGTTTTGTCGTCGCCTAAAGGTTGAAATTCCTGCTTGCTTGACTATGTCTATAACTATGACTATGACTATGTCTATATCCTATGACTGCGGTACTCGATGGCTGTGGTACTATGGCACGACGCGGTAGCGGAGAACGACCCCCTGGCGGGCACTATCGTAACAAATGTGCCCGTTTGCATAACACGACGACGAGCAATTCGGGCAGGTTTGACGGTGCGCGATATAGACCTTTAGCTATACCGAGATAAGGGCGGGGGCGGCTCGCGAGTAGCACAGTATGGGGGCTACGATCCTGGGGTGGTTTTCGCTTCCCCAGGGAACTGGGGTAATCTTGTAAGCTCGAGATAGCCAATACCGAATGGCACGACGGTACTATTCCATGACTTTTCCATTTCCGTTTCCACCCTGCGATGCGTTTTTCCTGCTCAAACTAACATACGGGATGGTGTTAACGTTCGTTAAGCAGTCTCAGCAATTTTGGAAATGGTATTTTTCCAATCAGGGCTTGTCCGTAAAGTGTGTTATCCACTTTGGACTATTTTCCAGGTTATTTTTGCCTAAAATGATTTCCAAAAAAATTATCTAAGCAAAATAAACAAACTTTTAACTAAATAAATTTGCAACCAAAAAGATAATGTTTAATTTAATAGTTGAGTTTTTAACTAAGAAATAAAAAAAATGTATTAGTTAAATTTTTAGATAAAGAAAATATTTTTTAGGTAAACAAAAAATAGTTTAATTTTGTCAAAAAAAGCGTTTTTTGTTGTTACAAATTGATATTTTAACGGAAAATTGTACTCATCCATTTTTGGTAAGAATATTGGTAGTTGTTAGTTGAAAATTTATGATACTTATGCTACTTATGCTATTTAGCTACTTGGTTGAAAGTTAATCTACTACCGTTTTATAGAAAATTCGTCTGACTGGCTTATAAAATTTACCTGTATTTGTTGCAACTTAATCATTATGGTTGAAAATACAACTATTTTTGGTTGAGAATTAATCTTAAAAATAACCTCAAATGATCCAAGAAAAATGATCTCAGAAAAATAAACGAACTTTTAATTAGTAAATTTGCAACCAAAAAGATATTTTTTAATTTAATAGTTGAGTTTTTAACTAAGAAAGAAAAAAATGGATTAGTTAAATTTTTAGATAAAGAAAATATTTTTTTAAGTAAAAAAAAAGTAGTTTAATTTTCGAACTAAGACATGAATATTCAGCTGAAATGATGAATCTTAAACACAAAAAATTAATTTAAAAAAAAATTATTTGCATTTTTAACAGAATAATTAAATTTTAAACAAAAGAATTCAAAGAATCATTGGGGGATTGTATTGACCCTCGAAAATAACTTTTTTAAAGAAATTTTACAATTTATACAAAACAAATTAACTTTCAAACAACATTTTCTTACTAAATAATTTAATTTTTAACTCGAACAAATGAATTTTTAATAATAAAATTCATTTTTAATTAAATAGTTGAATTTTTAATCCGAAACACAAATTTTAAATAAAATAGTTAAATTTACAAATAAACAATATGAATTTTAGAAAAAATGTTCATTGTCAACAAATTAGTTAGTAAAAGTTGAATTTCCAACAATAAAGTTAACTTGAAGCGTATATATTAGAATATAAAAACTCAACCTAAATCAGTTCCATTAAAAAAAAAATCGAATTTTCAATTAAAAAGTTCATTTTTAACCAAGAAAGATGAAATTTAAACCATGTCAGATAATTTTTCTAGGATCATAAAAGAAAAGTTTTAAAAATAAAAAGACAAATTTTTAACTAAATAGTTGAATTTTCAACTCGAAAATATAAATTTTCAAGAAAAAAGTTCATTTTGAACCAAATTGTTAAATTTTCTACTGAAGCAGTCAACTAAAAACAAATTTATTTTCAACAAAGTAGTTGAATTGTCAACCCAGATCATTTGATTTCTTCCAAAAAGTTAATTTCAAAGTAAGAAAATAAATTTTATGTCACGAAAGCATTAAAAATTGTGAATTTTCAACACAAAAGTTCATTCTTAACCAAATAGTTAAATTCTCTACCAATTGTAGTTAAACTTTCTATAAAAAGCAGGAATGTCAAATAAAAAAATTAAACTTCAACAAAAAAGGGTTGCATTTCGAACCGAATAGTTACATTTTTAACGCAAAAATTGGAATTATCAATAAACGAATTCATTTTTAAACAAGAACGATGAATTTTCAACCAAACAGTTTGATTTTTCAACCAAAAAAGATGACTAACAAAATATTTTAATTTTCAACAAAATACATTAATTTCCAACCAAATAGTTGAATTTTCATCTAAAAAAGATCAATTTTCCATTAGAAATGGAATAGTTACATTTTCAGTTTAAAAAATTAATTTTGAAAAAAAAACTTGTCATACAGTTGAATTAAACCCAGAAAATCGAATTTTTCACAAAATCGTTCAATGTTTAACTAAATAAATGAATGTTCAACTCATTTTCGACAAAAAAAGAGTTAATTTTCAACAAAAGAGCTTACAACAAAAGAATTGAATTCTTAACTAAGATGATGAATCTTCAACTAAAAACAATGAATAATGTACAAAGAAGTTCAAATTTAAATTTAAAATTTTTTAAACTAAAAGAGTGGAATTTAACAGAAAAAATATGATTTTTTGAACCTAGAAGATTAGTTTTCTACAAAAACCAAATTGGAACTAACTAAAACAGATAAATTTTCAATAAAACGAATTTTCAGCAATGGAGTTGGAACAAAGTGGCCTCTAATTGAGGGGAGAACACGCTTTAGGGGCTCGGCCATTTTCCTCCAAATTTATTTCTTCCCCATATGTGAATTATTGAAGCTCACTTCAGGAAGCTGTACATTTCTTTTAATTAAGATTAAATTGGGAGAATGTATGCTGGAAGGGAGATTAGAGGGCGTATTAAATTATTTTTTCTGTAGTTCGTACAACATTTTCCCAAACTTTAATAGAGAAAAATTATAGACAGAAATGAAAATAAATTCGAAAACTTAATTCCAGTTTACATTAATTCCTTCCTTTTTTTCTCTATTTTAGAATCTTTTTTGTAAGAAAATATTTCAAATTGCTTAGAAGTAATATAAATTAAACATCCGTAATTTTCAGGTTTTAAAAATTGCGGCATTAAACGATTCAACTTTCCACAATAATTATGGATTTTCTATCAGTAGACTTAATTTAATAATTGGCTCCGTTTTTACATAAATTCCTATGGATAATTTCGACTTCAATTAAAGAACCTTTGAAAAAAGTAACTTTTAACTATTTTTATTTGAAGTTTGTGAAAGTTGTAAATCTTTTAACGAAAGATGTACTGCCGGGAATTAACAAACGTTTGAGAGCTTGGTAACGTCTCATGCAAAAAAGAGTCATTTCCGGTTTATGCTCAGTCTCGTGTAAAGTGTAGTAAAAGGCTTAAGAGAAGTTATGATCTCTTTTTATGGACAGGCGTCCACGTTTCATGAATCATGACCATTACAAGTTGCACTCGTAAATTATTTTTGATGTTTTTGTTGACAAATGATCGGAATGTTGAAGCAGAAATATAAGACTCATTTTACATTTATTATTCCGCAATTAATTAATTTGTTTCATTATATTAATCATGCTATCATTAATTCTCTCTGAATTATGAAATGAGAATATTTTATCTGCGAAGCACATGTGAAAAGAATAGTGAACATTTTTTTCAATCAGTTCCAATTCAGAATTAGAAAAATAAAATACATTAAGCAACTTTTAATTCTCATATTAGTACATTCGAAAAAAATCGCGGTCTCTGAATCAAATTCGCGATAATTTCCTATCATTTTTTGGAAGCACAAAACATCTTTGTATTGCGATAAGTCGGTTAGTAATAAAGATAAATATTTTATATAAAAATGATTAGAAATATTATGAAACTCTACGTCGAGTGACCCCTAATAGATAATAATTATGATATTTTGAAGAGAAAATATTACGTTATGAATTGAAAAAAAGAATTTTTTGCCATTCACACCTCGACAAATCATGGCATGTCCTAGAGAAGTCGTAGAAAAATCTGAAATTTACAGGATGCGATCATGGAAATTTCGTCTTTAATTTAAGACAATAAAACTTTGAAAATCGTAACGGGTTCCCGAGATATGACTAAAAATGTCCAAGCGTTTCTGCGTCGAGTTTTATCAACCCAGTGGCGACGCAGATACGCTTGGACATTTTTAATCGTACTTTGGGAATCCCTTCAGATTTTTCAACTTTTATTGGCTTAAACTAATTATAAGACCAGGGATTGAATTGACCGGGAAAATACGGGAAATTACCGAGAATTAATTTTAAAGACCGGGATATTATTTCTGATCGTAGCAAAATTCAAGTTTTCATTATTTTAATAATTTTAGTCAATATAGAAAAGTGTTTTATGCATTATCTACAGTTGCAGAGCATATTGTTTAAGTTCGTAACCTATAGGTTACGAACTTGGAACAGGAATTTTGTTTGCATGGAACGAAATTTTTTAAAAGAATTATATTTCGGATTTTAAAGAAAGGCTTTATAAAATCTCTTCCAAGTCAGAATTCGTCATAATTTAAGTTCTTATTTCTAAATTTTAGATAAAAATTGATATTTTGCATTTATAAATTAAACTGTTTATTTGAAAATGAACGTACATTGTGGAAAATTCTTTTTTGTAGAAAATTAATCTTTATAGTTGCAAATTTATCAGTTTGGTTAAATTTATTTATTTAACTGAACATTTAACTGATCCATTTTTATTTAAAAATTGATCTTTTCTTTTTTTAAATTCAATAATTTGGTGAAAATTTGTCTTTCTTATTTTGAAAATTCAACAATTTTGTTCAAAATTCACGTATATTTTAAAAAAATGGATTTTTTTTAGAAAATTATCTTTTTCTTTTAAAGTTAATTTTCTGGTTGAAAAAATTTTCTTTTCGGTTGCAAGTTTTAGTATTGCAGTTGAATATTCATCATTATAGTTGAAAATTAATCTTTTATGTTTGAAATAAAACTATTTGGTTGAAATTTAAACCCTTTTGTTCAAAAGTTCCAGTTAATTATTTCATAATTTTATTTAAGAAATCATCTCTTTGGTTGAAAATTAATTTTTTTACTAAAAATTTAATTATTCAATTACTGGTTAAAAACTTAATCTTCTTTGTTACAAATTAATCTTCTTGGTTGAAAATTAATCTTCTTTGTAAAGAAATTAAATTATTCTAATTAAAGATTCATCATTTCAGTTAAAAATTCATCTTTACAATTTAAAATTTAACTATTCCAATTAAATATTTACCAATTTTATTTAAAAATGTGTCAGTTTGCTTGCTTGAAAATTCAACTATTTGTATGAAAGTTAGTCTTTCTGCAGAAAGACTAAAAACAACATGTTGTTGAATTTGAGTTTTTTTTTAAAGCAAGTTTTTAAACTGAAAATTGAACTTATTCTAATTGAAAATTTCATAGTTGTTGCTAAAAATCTATGTTATATAGTAAAAATGAATTTTTTTGTTTAAAAATTCAACTATTTCATTTAAAGATTCATTGTTTTAGTTAAAAGTTCTTAGGTTTAATTTGAAATTACTATTTTCTTTCTAAAAATTTTACTATTTCCTATTATTTGGTTAGAAATTTGCCCGAATTAATTAAAATTTTAACTATTTACAACAAATTCATTACTTTTGTTAAATTTTTTTTATTTTTTTGGTAGAAAATTAATCTTTTGATTTAAAAATTAATCTTGTTTCAAAATTCATCTTTCCGGTTGAAAATTCAAATATTCCAGTTATATATTGACAATTTTAATTGAAAATTCATATTCTTTTAATACTCTGTTTCAGTTGAAGATACATAATTCTATTTGAAAATTTATCACATTGGTTGAAAATTGAACTATTTTGTTGAAAATTCGTTTTTTAAAATTCAAAATTAATTTTTTCTACTGAAAGTTTAACTATTTAATTTTTTGTAAAAAAATTTTAATATTTTCTAGTAGAAAATTCGATTATTTGTTTCAAAATTAATTCATTTGTCAATGTCATAAATTAAAATAAATGTTTGCATTTTGTTAAAAATATGAATATTTTACTTTTAGTTGACAGGTAAAATTTTAAATTTAAAAAATTTTAAGTTTCACTGACACGTTTGCTCGTGAGTTTTTGTTCCAGTATTGAGCCACGCTCTGTTTCGCGCTACATCACTGGCATAGCTTATCACGACTTTATCCCCCGATAAAAACTAAAGGCTCCATTTCCAGCTTTTGTATCGTCCCGCAGCCAGTGGGTCTTTAATGGTATGGGTGCACTCTGGAGCAATATACATACACGTATATTCGCATACACAGAAGTGCACACTCCAAACTTGCTCACATGTGCATAGGGTATTATTCTCAGTGGTGTAGGAATTCCTGCGTGAGCCGATCGCGCGTTCCGGACTAGCGAAAGCAGTGGCCAGGAGCACAGTGGGAAGGGACAAGTTCGAACGGGGGTGGGATCGTTACCCTGCGCCAATGGGCGAGACGCATGCGCCCGGGGAACCCCTTTGTCCGCGTGGTTGCAGAATTGCCAACAGAAACTTTGACGGCAGGCAGTCAAGGGACTCCCAGGGAGCTTTTTCTATCTTAAGCTTTTATTGGTTTTTTGTATGTTTGTATTTTTGTTCTAACTCGTGACGAATTCTATTGTAAAAAACTTGTTAATGCGTCGTTTTTCATTCTTTTTAGTTTTCAAAAAAGTAAGCAACTCATGATGAATCAGGGTTCAAGGGAATTTTTTTTTAAAGGGAATCAACGATTTCCAATTCTCGGTTATTTCTCGATTTTTCCCGGTCAATTTTTTTGAATTTCCCGGTCAACTAAAATTAACATATTCGTATTTGCCGCAAAATGCAAACATTTATTTTAATTCATGAGGTTCATTCTAACATCCTGTAATATAACAGAGCAAAAAATTGCAGAATAAATGAATTTTAAAACACTTAAATTTTCCACTAAAAAATATCTATTTTTTTAACAAAAATTTTGAGCAACAAAAAAAAACGAGTTTTCAACCAAATAGCTCAATTCAATCAAAGTGAGGAATTTTCAAATAAAATTATAAATTTTCAACTGAGATAGTTAATTTTAAACTCAAACAATGGATTTTTACTAAAATGGTGAATTTTTAAAGAAGATTAACTTCCAAGTAAAAAGATTAATTTTATACCAAACAATACCATTTTTCAAGAATTGAAATGGTTGAATCTTTAATTAAAGAATAAAAATTTCCATCCAAATAGTTCAATTTCGAGTCAACAAAAATAATTTTCAACTGAAAATGGAATATTCAACCAAAATAGTTAAATTTTCAACAAAAAAAATTTACTAAAAAAGAAAAGTTTTCAACCAAAATTTGAAGAATTAGATTTTCAGTTAAAAAATTGCTTTAAAAAAAGAATTAAAAAAAAATAGTTCAAACAAAGTGATGAATTTTCCAATTAAATTGTAAATATATAACTGAAATGATAAATCCTTAACAAGAATAATTTAATTTTGTTCAAAAAGATTAATTTTCAACCAGGAAGATTAATTTCTACCGAAAAAGACGAATTTTAAACCATAAAAGATAAATGACAAACCAAAACATAAAGAATTAGATTTTACAGTTAAAAAATTGCTTTAAACAAAAAAGAACTAACTTTTAAAAAAATAGTAACATTTTAAAACAAAGTGATGAATTTTCAAATGAAATAGTTGCATTTAAAACTAAAAAGATGATTTTTTAACAGAAATTATAAATCTTTAACTAGAATATGTAATTGAATTTTTTACCAAAAAGAGTAATTCGACCAAAAAAGACGAATTTTCAACTAAAAAAGATCATTTTTTCAACTAAAAAATGAATAATTAAATTTTTCGTCAGAAAATTTTTTTCCAACCAGAGATGAATTTTTAACTAAAATTATGACAAATTGCAACTGGCGTATAAAAATCCAAAGAATAAACAAGTTTTCAATTAAACTTTCAACCCAATAATTTTATTTCCAACCTAAAAGGTGCATGTTCAACTAAAATAATAAACATTTAACTTTAATACTTGAATTCGTAAACGATAAAAATATTTTTTAAACAAGAATAATTTTCTAAAAAGAAAATAATATTTTTTCAACAAAATACATTAATTTTCAACGAAACAGATGCATTTTCAATCAAGAAAGACAAATTTTCATCCAAATTGTTAAATTTTGAAATAGAAAAGATTAATTTTCAGATCAAAATGAAATAGTTTAATTTTCAGTTAAGGAAATTAATTTTTAACCAAACTGATAAATTTGCAACTAAAATTATGAATCTTAAACTGGAATAATTGGATTTCATTCCAAAGAGATGAATTTTCAATTACAAAGATTAATTTTCTACAAAGATATGACTTCCAGAAAGTACATAAATTTTGAAACAAAAGTATTTAATTCTTGAAAAGCAAAATATCGATTTCCAACCAAACAGTTGAATTTTCGCCAAAAAAAGATAAATTGATTTTGAACAAAGTAGAATTTTTCCTAAAAAAAATGGATTCGCAGCAAACAATTTAAAAAATGTACATTATAATTCAGAAATTTTTTTTCTTTGAAATAGTAATTCTACTCTAAAAACGGCTTGAAGTTCTTTATCTAAAATTTAGAAGAGGGAACTTTCAAATTATGACGAAAATTGTGACTTAGAAGAGGGATTTTTTGAAATTCCTTTCTTCTAAATCTGAATTTAAAAAAAATATCTAAATCTGAATTCTTGAAAAAAAATTCCCTACCATGTCAAAAAGTGAATTTAAAATTAAATTCCCAGTTTTTTCCCGGCCTTTCCCGGTTTCCCGATCAAGTAGCCCCCCCCCCCCCCCAGTATTCTGTAGTGAAAAAGCTTTTTAAGTGTCGTATTTTTAAATTCTTTTTAGTTTTCGTAAAAGTTAAGATCGGTCTTTCTTTGAGTGGATGATATTAAATAGTAGATATAGATCGCTGGTTCTTTGTCGGATCGAATTTCGAATAACAATTCACCAGCGATTGCGATATAGTTTGGTAGTCTTCATTTACACGCTCATCCGAACTCCGAGGCGATTTGCGTCCTCGATTCAGCGACTCGGAAAATTTTTACTCTAGGATAGTTGTTGGAATTTATTTTCTTTTTGAAATTTCCGTTTTCAGATCGGATGTTGATGTATAATTCTGTATAGTACACTACAGTAGGAAATTATCTACGGGCCTAGCAAACCGATACTAAAAATCACTGCTGACTTTCAAACGTGATAACTCGTTCAAGATAGAAGTGAGAAGCTTTTTAAAAAAAGTGTTGGAAAATTTATGAAATTCTGCGTCAAATGACCCCGAATTCGGGGTCATTTGAAAATAATATACCACAGCAGAAGTTTTTTTTTATGCAAGAATTTCTCGAATTTCTAACCTGAATTCAACTTGTGTCATGATTTAGGAAAGCTGTCGAAAAAATCTCAAATTTATAACAGTCTTATTTTTAATATAAGCCGATACAACTTAAAATCTCTCTATGGGTTCCCAAGATCAGAATGCTAATGTCCAAGCGTATCGACATCTTCATCGGTGATCGCCGACTGAAACACTACGCAGATATGCTTAGAAATTTGTTGTCATATCTCGGAAGACCATAAAGATTTTAAAAATTTTTTCGGCTTGAATTAAAGATAAAAATTTAAAGAATATTTTTTTAAAAAATTCAGAATTTTGCTACAATTTTCCTAGTTCCTGTGATTAATTGAAGTCGAAGTATAAAATTCGAGAAATTCTTAAATTTTGTTTATCTTTTTAACATTTAATCACGTTTCAAAGTCAGAAGTGATTTTTAATAGTACTCCAGCTGTCAACATCAGTAATTTTAAGCGGTAGTGTAGTTATATTTAAAAAATAAAAATTATAAAATTTTTAAACAATAATATAAATGAGTTTTCCTCCAAAAAGTTGACTTTTTAAGCAAAAGAGAGATAAATTTTTAAGAAAAAAAACTACTAATTTTCGGCAAAATAGTTGAATTTTCAACAAAATATACGAATTTTCAAACAAATTGTGGTATTTTCCGCTAAGAAATGTATAATTTAAATCAAAAATGAAATAATTAAGTTTTAAGTTAAAAAAATAAATTTGCAAAAAAAACAGTAATTTTATAACAAAATAGTTCAATTTGGAAACAAATAATAAAAATTTGTATAAAAAAAAACACGAATTTTCGACAAAATACAGGAATTTTATACCAAATAGTTGAATTTTAGATCAGTTTTCAAACAAAAATAGAATACATTGTTACATTTGCATTTAAAATGTTTAATTTTCAAGAGAAAAAATAATTGTTAAACAAGTAATTCAATTTTAAAACAAATAATAAAATTTTTAATCAAAAAATAGGAATATTCGACAAAATACTTAAACTTTCTACAAAGCAAGTTTAATTTTCGCATAAATTCTCAACAAAAAATGGAATAGTTACATATTCAGTTTAAAAATTAATTTTTAAGAAGAAAACAACTAATTTTCGACAAAATAGTTACATTTTCAAACAAATAATAACATTATTAACCAAAAAGATGAAATTTTAACCAAATAAATGATTTTTCAATCAATTAGTTGCATTTTCGACTAAAAAATGTATTTTTTGAACCAAAAATGTTATAATGAAGTTTTGAGTTCAAAAAATTAATGTGAAAAAAACTAATTTTCAAAGAATCAGTTCAATTTTCAAGCAAATAATAAAATTTTTAATAATAAAAGAAGAATTTTCGAGAAAATACATGAATTTTTCACCAAATAGTGGAATTTTTAGATCATTTTTCAAACAAAAATTGAATGCGTCGTTAAATTTGCATTTAAAATGATTAATTAAAAAAAAATTAATTTTGCAAAAAATATTTCAATTTTTAAACAAATAATACAATTTTTTACAAAAAATTAATTATTTCCGACTTACTACTAAAAGTTTCTACCAAACAAGTTGAATTTTTAGATTTAGTTTAATTTTCAATGGAAGAGATAAATTCAAAAAAAAATCTTAAAAAAAAAAAATAATTAACAAAATAGTTCCACACTCAACCAAGTATTGAAATTTTCACCCAAAAAAAAAACTAAATTTTCAAAGAAAAATCTTTATGACAGTGGGCAAAATAGTGGAATTATTAACCAAAAATGCTGATTTAAAACAAAAATCGTTGAATTTTCAAGAAAATAATAAAACAATTTTAAGAATTTTGAAAATTGTCTTAAGATTCCTCGGAAAATTCGAAATGATTTTTTAGCTTGAAAAATGATTATTTTATTTATATCTCGAAAAATTTACAAAAATATCCGGAAAATCTTGAAGATTTTAAGTCAATTTTGTTTATTTAAAAATATTACGAAAACTAAGAAAAATTCGAGCAAGTTTTAAAGACATTTAGGAGTTTTAGAATTGAATTTTAGAATTGAATTTTAGAATTGAATTTCAGTATTAAATCAATACTGAATACTTAAAACAATGCGATTATAATTTTTTATAAAACGCAACAAACCCTTAATAAAATATATTATGCGGTGGTTAGATATTCAATAGATGTTAAAATTATAAATTATTTATATTCTTTTCATTCCTATTATATTCTTAAATTTGAGCACTTAGAAGGTTCTCAATTCGCCCTAATACATGCCTTGAACTCAATAGAGTTATTACGAATCATCAGACATAATGAAGTTGAGTGTAAAAGGCCCTTCACTGCTAGTGGCAGACTGCAGATGATAATAAAGACAGTCTAATTGAACTGGGTTACTCAAATTGTTGTATTGTGATAACCACAATACTTAAATTCGAATTTTACTATTTTTTAATATAATCTATACACAAACATACTTATATTTCTAATATAAACAAATATGTGTGTCATTATTAAAAACGCTATATTCTTATTGTTATTTTACCTACCTTCAAAGTCATTTTACGATTCTGCAATACTGCTTTTTTAGCTTTATCTGCTTTTATTAATAGTTGTTTTTTTATCAGTTACAAGTCTCTTAAATTATTTAAATAGTGAAAATATCTCAAAGTGCAGTTTTATGGCCACGTCGTTAAATTTAATGATTAGTGTCTCTATTGAAGATAAAAAGATTTTTTTTCTTTGTTTCAGATATCTTTAGTCAAAAGCTATTCATCTTTTTTTACACATACAAAATTAGGTTAAAATATCCTTGAAATCTTGTAGAAAATTGGTCTATTGTAGGCTTTGTGAGAATGTTGTCCCTGAGGATGCAGTAAATCAATTTAGCACATGGTAGAATTTTTTGTAACATCCAGTTTTTTTTTCTTGAAGTACTTTTCGACTTCTTAGGTTCTCAGGTTCTTAGCTCCCATTGTCCGAACAAATCTGCAATTGACATATGTCTCTTCGTTTCTATTTCCTCATTTCCAGAAAGATTTATGGCTTCCTTGAGGCGATGAGACAATCTCAGACTCTTTCCAAGAATTTGGTCGAGTCTTACTCAGAACAAAATCCAGGTACCCTTTTTTTATGCATACTTTTCAGGCCTATTTCTTCATTTCTGAATTTCTTGTCTCTTGATGGCTTACTCTTGTTCTCAGGAAGTCGAAGAGTCTTTTGTAACTGTTGGCATGTGGCGTGCAGGTCACTTTGAAGATTTATCTGTCAGAAATACTCGAAATAAAGTGTCCAGGGAAGCGTTCCAAATCAGTATATTGCATCAGAATTTCGAAATGGAACTAAAAAAATTAAATCTTAATAGAGAAGTTACAATTAGTATTTTTAAATATTATAAACGATATTTAACATTTCCCGAAAAGACAATTTTATTCTTGAAGTGGGACCAGCTGTTCACGACAGCGCCGCCATTGTGATTGTCACGTGACTCTGGAAACAAAATGAAACTTTGCTCTGGGCGGTCACTGACTGGAATTTTTTAAAACAGGAATTTCTCAGATTTTTTGTTACTTTGCAGTAAATATTGTCTTACTCTTAAAAAAAATTCTTAGCCGAGAAAAAAAAATAATTTTAATCAAATTGTTTAATTTTCAAGCAAAATGCACGAATTTTTTTATAAAATGTTTCGGGTTTCAAGCTAAAAATTTGCATTTCGTGGAAAAGATTTGACTTTTAAATCAGAAAAAATCAATTTTTATTAAAAAGTTAATTTTCAAACAGTAAATATGCTTTTATAAACCACGAAATATTACATTTACCATAAAAGACGAATTTTCAAGCCAAAAAGACAATTTTTGTAGTATACTGTTCAATTTTCTACCCAAAATGTTGAATTTTTAAAAGAAAATTAATTTTTAATCAGGAAAGATGACTCTTCGACTGTAGAAGATGAATTTTCTACTAAAAAAAGAATTTTCAACTAGTTTAATTAATCAAAAAACAATGAATTTGTTAAATATTTAGCGTAGAAAATTAATTTTAAACAGTAAATAAATTTCAAACCAGTTGAATTCAAGAAAAAAAACACATTTTTAAATAAAATTGTTGAATCCTCGACAAAAAGATGATTTTTCATCAAACAACATTAACCAGACATAAATCTTCAGCCAAAAATTGCATTAAAAAAAATTAGTTGAAGTTCCAATCAAGCAGTTACATGTGACCAAAAAATATGACTTTAACAAAATAGTTGCGTTTTCAACAAAATAATTAATTTTTCAACCAAATAGTAGGATTCTTAATCAAGTGAGATGGATTCCGAAGAGTAGACTTTTTAATCAAAAATAGTTAGATTTTATTTATAAGTTTCCAATAATATTAAAAAAAAATTAAAAAGAGGGAATAGTGGTAAGAAAACAAGGGAAAGTTCATCCCCCTCCATCCCTTAAATTGGTAGCGCAGTTTAAAAATGGCCCCTAACAGTATCATAATTTTCGAATCAGGTGGTTATTCGTGAGCAAAAAAAGGAAGGTTATTTATAAGAGATAAAGAAAGTAGGATAAGGTATGAAAAAGAGGAGAAAGCTATGTGGTGAGAAATACTGGAAGCCACATAATGTTTAATCAGAGCACGTTGCGGCTTTACGATATTAGCCAGTCAAGTCTCACCCCTCGTGCAGGCTCAATCGCCCCTTTCATGTGTCTTCATCCTTGACTGTTTCCTCCTTAGATGCTTTTCACGTTATCCCAGATGCCAGAGGACATCCGGAATACTTCGATTTTTCCAACCCCCAAGAAAAGCTGCCGGAAAACGCATTTCCTATGCCCTTAACACAATTCACATACCACCAGGCCGGGGAAACGACCCTCGTTCTTATGTACATATTGGCTCAGCCATTATGGCTCTATCAATTTCGTGAATTCGTTTTTTATGTATATTTATTGTAGCAGTATTTTCTGATTTATAAGAAGAGAGGAATTTAATTATTTATCTGCTTATAAGTTGAAAAATATGTGTTAAATGTTCATTTATAAAGAGCAAGTCTGGACACTGAGATGCTGATTGATGCATCTGGATCAATCCAGATGTTGCATTTCCGCCACCACTTCTCTCTGCTCACTCGTGGGAGTGAGCGATGGTGAATATACTTTTGTGGACTATAACGGGAAGTGTGGAGAGTGGCCATTCAAATTAAAAAAAAAGTGCAAGTATTTAGTTGAAAGTTAACTTTTTTGTTGAAAACTCATATTTACGAAATTGTAAATAAACTTCTTTTGAAGAAAATTCGTCTTTTTGGCTTGAAAATTCAGCTATTTTGTTGAAAATGTAACTGTTTTAGATTAAAGTTTTTGATTTTTTTGTTTGTTTAAGAATAGTACCATTTAATTTAAAATTTATCTTTGTAGGTTGAACATTAACATTTAACTATTTTATTTGACATTCATGTTTTTGGATAGAAAATTCAACTGTTTTCTAAAAAATGAACTTTTTTGTTGAAAATGCACCTATTTTAGAAGAAAATTATTTTCATTGAAAATTTCACATTAATCTTCTTAGTTGAATTCATCTTTCTAGTTGAAAACTTAACTATTTTGTTGCAAATTTATCTCTTTTATTTGAAGATTAAACTACATATATTTTTTTGATTCAAAATTTAACTACTCATTTGTCGGTGTGAAAATTTCTCTTTATTAGTTAAAAATTCATCTTTTTTTGGCAGAAAATTAATCTCTTTAGATAAAAATTCATCTTTCTGGATACAAATTCAACTACTTGGTTAAAAATTAAACTTGGTTGAAAATATATATTTTCAGATTGAAAATTTATATCATCAAATTTTTATTATCAGATTGAAAGTATTTATTTTCAGGTTGAAAATTTCTTTTTCTTTTATGTGAAAATTTATCTCTTTTTCTTGACAATTCAACTATTTTGCTGACATTTTTTCTTATGACTTTTAAATTAAACATTTTTAACTTGAAAATTCGGACGTTCTTAGTTATTTGACTATTTATTATAGTTATTTAACTATTTGTTTCAAAATTCGTCTTCTTTAGTAGGAAAAATAATTCTTCTGGGTTGAAAATTCATCTGTCTGGTTAAAAAATCATCTCTCTAGTTGAAAATCCAAAAATTTGTTTCAAAATGAACCATTTTTTATGAAAATTCATCTTCTTTAATCGAAAATTTAACTTCTTTCTAGTATGTTGAAAGTTAAGTTTTTTTGTGTGAAAAATCCATATTTTCGGATTGAAAATTCGAATATAATCCCGTTTAATAGAAAAGTCGTTGAAAATGAATTTTGATTCATGTCTTTTTTGTGTAGAAAATTAATCCTCTTGTTTGAAAATAACTGATGTTAGTCGTTTTCGCTACATGGTCTTAATCAATATTTTTAAGTACTGATTTTTTATTTTTTATTTGTGAAAAAAGTTTTCTCTGGCTCCGCTGAGATTTGAACCCAGGCCTTCCTTCAGATTGCCGGTCCGGTAATCCTTAGAACTTGTTCCATTGGATGCTACTACAATAAAAGCTTAAATCCCGTTCATCTTTGACTCATCTTTTTAAGTTTCTCTTGGAGAAAATTGAATACGAGAAAATCGGAAGCGCACTTTGATAATTATCGCTTGTTTAACTATTTTAGAGATTCTAAATCCAGCAGTGCATACATGAGCGTTCATCACGCCTCGGAATGGACTTAAATCCTGATTGGTTCGACAGCTCATTCCATTCCGTTCCCTTTTCACGTATAGTATTACTAACACATACATAAAATGCATACGAGGCTACACACATCAATAAAGGATTCCGACAAGGATGGATGGCGAGAGAGGGGTTCATTCCCATTGTTACCACCGGAACCCAAACGCCATCCATAAGGGTGCCCTCCATTATCTCGCACGCATGGATGCCATACACACGTCCTCACCAACATCAACACTGAAAAATACACCTGCATACATGTCAAACCCACACTTTCAAATCCAGCTCATTTATACGAATTCGATTCACTTACACACCAAACCGACTCACCAGTGGCGTAGATATTATCTTCCCCAATGGCGACCCCACCAATTTTGTGGGCGGTTTTTTTGTTGTTATGGAACCGAAAAACTAAGAAATAAGCACATAAATAAAGAGGGAAGGAAACAGACAGACAAAATCTTGATTGAAGTCCAAAATTGGGCTTGTTTCTGGGTATTATATAAACTATACTTTTTTTTTCGGTGTATTATAGCACTTTTAGGCTATACACTCGCTTTTTTCTATTTTCCTCTGTTCTACTTTTTTTAAAATTTCTATTTTTTCGTCTTTGAAAATAAACTATTTGGTTGATAATACAAATGCTTTTGGTTAAAATTAAATCTTTCTTGTTTGAGAATTCGATAATTTATCCTTGTGTGTGTTGAAAGTTCAACTATACGTTTTGTTGAAAACTCAAATATTTTGTTGAAAATTAAATTTTTTTGGTCGAAACTTCAACTGATGGCTCGACTCACACACAGAACCGACTCACCAGTGGCGTGGATATTATCTTCCCCAATGGCGACCCTACCAATTTTGTGGGCGGTTTTGTTGTTGTTATGGAATCGAAAAACTAAAGAAACAAGCACATAAATAAAGAGGGAAGGAAACAGACAAAATCTTGATTGAAGTCCAAAATTGGGTTTGTTTCTAGGTATTACATAAACTATACTTTTTTCGGTGTATTATAGCACTTTCAGGCTTCACACTCGCTTTTTTCTATTTTCCTCTGTTCTACTTTTTTAAAAATTCGTATTTTTTCGTCTTAGAAATTAAACTATTTGGTTGATAATGCAAATGCTTTTGGTTAAAATTAAATCTTTCTTGTTCGAGAATTCGATCATTTATCCTTGTGTGTGTTGAAAGTTCAACTATACGTTTTGTTGAAAACTCAAATATTTTGTTGAAAATTAAATTTTTTTGGTCGAAACTTCAACTGATGGCTCGACTCACACACAGAACCGACTCACCAGTGGCGTAGATTTTATCTTCTCCAATGGCGACTCTACCAATTTTGTGGGCGGTTTTTTTTGTTATCGAACCGAAAAACTAAGAAATAAGCACATAAATAAAGAGGAAAGGAAACACACAGACAATATCTTGATTGAAGTCCAAAACTGGGCTTGTTTCTGGGTGTGATATAAAATAGACTTTTTTCCCGTGTATTATACCACTTCCAGACTTCACACTCGCTTTTTTCTATTTTTCTCTGTTCTTTTTAAAAAAATGCCTATTTTTAAGAAATATCCTCTTTTTCTTCTTTGTTGGTTTAAATTTCAATTAAATGAATGTAACTCAATGTGGCAATCCAATTATTTTTGTTTGTTAATAAACAATTTAATTGATAATGCAAAGGTTTTTGGTTAAAATTACATTTTTTTTTAGAGATAATTCGTTCCTTTGGCTGACGATTATCTTTGTATGTTAAAAATTCAACTACTTCGTTAAAAATGCTCCTATTTTGTGAAAAATGAAATTTTTATAGTAGTAATTTCAACCGTTTATTTTAAATTATTTTGTTTAATTCCTGTTATCGAGTTGAAAATTTTCTATTTTTTCGAAGATTCGTCTTTCTGGACTGAAAGGGGAAGTGTTTTGTAAAATATTCGTCTTTTCTGGTTGAAGATGAAATTTGTTGTTAAAAATTAAATTCTTTTGCAGAAAATTCGTTTACGTTTAGTTTGAAAATTCATCTTCTTTGTTTGACGATTCAACTTTTGAGTTGTTAATTTAAATTGAACTTTTTTGGTCAAAAATCGAACTGCTATATTTGAAGCTCTTCTATAAAAAAAAAGATTTTTTTTCTATAAAAAAGATTTCTCTTATTTTCTTCTGTTCTCCTTTTTAAAAAATGCCTATTTTTTGCCTGTTTCCAAGAAACTTGCCCATTTTCTTGTCTAAATTATTATAATATTTTAGATAATATATTTTTTTCAATCAAATATTTTGTTCATAATGCAGGTTTTTGCTTCAAATTGAGTATTTTTTGTTTAAGAATTCGATTATTTGGTTGACAGTTTATCTTTCTATGTTAAAAACTTCAACTATTTCGTTAAAAATTCATCTATTTTGTTAAAATTAAATTTTTTTGGTTGAAAATTCAACTGCTTGTTCAAAAATTACATTTTTTTGAAAATTCATGTTTTCGAGTGAAAAATTCTTCTATTTTGTGGAAGATTTGTCTTTCTGGGTTGAACATTGAACTGTTTTGTCAAATAGTCCTCTTTCGGCCTGAAGATTTAACAATTTGGTAGGAATTCATACTACTTTCTTAAAAATAATATTTTTTATTAAAATTTTAATTATTTTGTAGAAAATTTGTTTTGGATTTGTTTGAAAATTCATTTCTTTTGTTTAGCTATTCAAATTTTTTTATTTTAAATTAATTTTCTTGTCAGAAAATTTAACTGCTTAATTTGAAAATCGTCTTTTTGGACTGCAAATTCAACCATTTTGTTAAAATTTAACCTATTCGTTTAAAATTCAACTATTTCGTTAAAAGTTGTCTTTGTTTGTCGGAAATTCAACTTCTTTGCTTAATATTCATTTTTCTTGAATAATTATTTCAACTATTTTGCTATAAAATTTAACTATTTGCTTGAAAAATATTTTTTTTTGCTATTTTGGTAGATAATTGAACTATTTCGATAAAAATTAACCCTTTTTGTTAAAAATTAAATTTTTTGTTGTTGAAAGTTCAACTATTTAGTTGATAATTAAATTGGGCCTCGTAAATCATATTTTCAGGTTTGAAAATTCAAGTGGTTTGTACAATATTCCTCTTTTTGGCTTCAATATTAAATTTTCTCTTAGAAAATTCAACAATTTTTGGTTGAAAATGAACTTTTTTGTTGAAGATTCATATTTTTGATTGAAAAGTTAAACTATTTTGTTAAAATTTGTCTTTTAGCTTGAATTCAATTGTTCATGATTTAAAATTGAAATTTAATTTGGTTGAAATATCAAACATTGCATTTTTTGTGAAGAATTCATCTTTTTTTGTAGAAAATGTGTATTTTTGTGTCGAAAATTCAACCTTTTGGTTAATAGTTGAACTATACTTAGTTAAAAATTCATAATTTTAGTTCAGAATTCATCTGTTTAGTTGAAAATTTAATTATTGAAAATTCAGTTTTTGTTGAAATTTTTGTTTATAATTGAACATTTAACTGTTCCATTTTTGGTTAAAAAATGATCTTTCTTATTTTTCTTATTTTTTTATTTTCTGAAAAAGAAAACTTCAAAGGATTAAAAAATTATCGTCTAATACTGAAATTGCAATCAATATAAAATCAAATGAAAAAACGCTAATTTCTTTATTCAAGTAAATAATATCTTATTCATTCCTTTTTTTCAATAGAAATTATGCCACCATTGATTAAAATTTGCCATGTTGATTAAGTTGAATATTTAGAGCATATTCATTATTATTTTCTCAACACAATTTTTTTTTAAATACGAGTTGTTGAAGACATTAATTTATTCTTGAGACCACATGAAAATAATTAAATTTTGTTATGCTTGTGATTTAAATATGAAGTTGAAAATAAGAAATATTGTCGGTTATTGATCTGTATCCCACACGTACTAATTATTAACGTGGACATTAATTTCATGTTCTTAGTAGGATATAGGCGACCTATTGCATGACTTTATTTTTATCAAGAAAAGGTCACCAGTTGGCGATATGAAGTGAAGCATGTTATATTTTACAGTGATTTATTGGTGAATAAATAAAGATTCAGTGGGTTAAAATTTTCTATCCGGATATTCAGTATTATTTTTAGTACAACTGGTTTAAATTATCTAATAATTTTTCAACGATCGTAATGATAAAAATTGATAAACCAAAATATTATATTTAAATATAAATAAAAACATTTAATAATAAAATCATTATGGAAAATTGTTATTAAAAATTCATGAGTAATTTTTATGTCTGCAGAATACAATTCAACTTCTTTATCAAAACTTTTTTCACGTATGGTTTATCTCATACAACATGGAGTAAATTACAACCGTCTAATAAATCTTGCAATATTGCATGTAATAAATGAGAATGCAAAAAGAAAATATGTGATAAAAATGATTGTGGTCGGGTAAACTGTTCCGAGCAGCTAGAAACCTCATTAATCTAACCGCCCCCGTCTTTTCTTGTAACCACGTTATTGTAAACCAACACCTAAGTGGAAAGCGTGGGTGTTCAGGAACAAGAACTTGAATCAGAGAAAGGTACATGTAGTACAGATACGTGCAGGTCATGTAAAATCAGAAAAAAATGTTCTTGAACAAAAAAAATATTTTCGTATAAAAACATGAAAATGTTGTTGAATCAAAAAAATTTTGGTTGACATAACAAAAGATTTGATTGAATTAACCAAATTTTGTTGTCGAATTAACCAAATACTTCATTCTTACAAAATATTTGGTTGAAAGAACCAAGAACTTTATTTGGGGCAACCAAATATTTTGTTTTCCTTATAATAATCATATTGTATAATTTAACGAACAAAAATGTTGTTGATTCAACAAAATTTTTTTCTAGATTTCTTACGTGTATTACACGTAACACGTATAACATATAGGAGGTGAATAATGTTAATGCAAAACAATGTTTTTTCTCCATTTATTTTAAAGTTTGATAGTGACTACAGCCGTATATAATTTTGTAATTAAACAATTAAATTTCAACCATGAAAAAAGGGTTTATAAACAAATAAATTTTTAACCCAAAATAATATAGTTAAATTTTTAGTTAGGAAAATAAATATTAAACTAAAAAAACTAACAAATTCTCAACATTATAGTTTAATATCCAACCAAACAAATTAATTTTTGATGAAAAGGTGAAGTTTCAGATAATGAGATAACTTTTCTATCAAAAAAGACAAATTTTCATAAAAATAGTTTTCATCTAAAACAGATAAATTTCCAACTTTAAACGAAATATTTGAATTTTCAGTAAAAAAATAATTTTTAAGTAAAATAATGAATCTTCCACCAAAAAATGGTATTTTTAACGAAATAGTAAAATGTTAAATTCAAAATAATATTTTTCTACTAAAAAAGATGTTTCACTTAAAACAGAAGAATTTTCAATTTAGTATAGATTAGTTCAATTTTCAGTGAAAAATTGCTTTTAAAATAAATAAAATAACTTTTTTATAAAATTTTTACATTTTTAACCAAACTGATGAATTTCATCCAAGATTCTATTTTCTATAAGAAGACAAATTTTCGAAAAAATGTAATCATTAAACTTTCACTTTAAACAATTGATTCTTAATTAAAATAAACTAATTTTCAACCAAAAAAGATTAATTCTAAACAAAAAACCAAACAGTTATGAGTTTTAACAAAAGAAGATGCAATTTCTACTAAAACAGATGAGTATCAACAACAAAAAAGAGAATAATTTCCAACATAAAAATTGAATTTTTAACCAAAAATATTTACTTAAAAAAATTTTAGAATTTTCAAACAATTATTAAATTAAAAATTTCTGTATATCGAAAATTCCTTGTCTTATTTCTGGATTTCCTGGACCTGTAGGAAACCTGATTTAATTTAACAACTGAAAGTAAAGAACAACTATTCTATCCTTGATTCTATCAATTTTAAAATTACATTGGAGTGGTGCATACAGAAAAAAAATTTTCATCAGTTTAATTGAATGCTGGCTTCAGAACAGAAGTTTGATTAACTTAATTGACTCTATTTCTTAAATAAATTCACCTTCCAAGCAATTCTTGCTGAATGTAAGCAAAAGGATAATTAGGTGAATGCTTAAAAGTAAGTTTTCACTTTTTTAAATTTAGATTATATCTTCTTATATTTCCTGAATTGATATTAATTGTTTGTTTCATTAATTTAAAAAAAAATCTGTCACAATTTAAGTTATGGGTCCTTGAAACAATTAGTGGTCTGAAATAAATTACAATTGTCTCCATTTATCACTTACTAATTCAATCAACCTATACACTTGGTCAATTATGGGAGGAATAAATTTTTTGTCAATTTTTCAATTGATATGTCTGAAAGGACATTAAAAAAATTGACATTTATTTTCTCCTCTGAAGTTGAATAAAAATTTAGTAAATTTACTATAAAAGTTACTTTTTGGGATCGTGCGTTCATTCTGAAAGATTTTTTTTGTAAAATTGCAGGTTTGTTAAAAAAAAGTGGTTCAAAGTATTCATTCAAAGAATTGCCTATCGTTAGCCACTACATTCTCTCATATTTCTGGCAGCATATGGAGACCAAGTCAGAAAAGCAACTCGTCTTTTGAAGCTATCCACGAATCGACCCATTTTTGGCATCTTCGTAATAAGTGAATCATTGCTCAGACAGACCATGAGTCTTAAATATGTCGGTATTTTTGCGAACATTTCTAAAAGTGTAAATAAAATTCTTCCAGTAAACTGAACAGAATATGTAAAAACCTTCTTTGCTAAAAAAAAGTCGAGCAATGAATAGTCCACCTTTTTAAAGCAATGGCTTGGAAATGTTCCGAAAGTACGATCCCACGAGCGTGGAATATTCTTCCTTGCATCGCGAGAGGACTTTTATTGGCAAAAAGAGACACGGTGGCATTTGCATGTAACGATGCTGAGGGTAGTAGAAATATGGGTTCCGGGGATGGAGAACGGTAGCCAGGAATTGTAATTAGAGCCTAGGGGTTCTATGGAATTACAGGGTTTAGGGGTGGTAGCCGGAGGCGATGGAGTGGTAGACCGGATCGAGAAGGGTTCAGTGTTTTAGAGAACGAACTCCCCCCCCCCCCCCCCCCCCTATTCCAAGGGATGTTTGCCAACATCGTTTCAATATGTCATCCCCTAATTTAGAATTAAAATTTAATCCGGTGAAACTACCTTCTCAGCCTGATTTGATTTTATATCGAATCTGGCGTCTTGCCGGTTTTATTTCCGATCTTGTAATTTCGGGCTAAGATTAAATTAGGGTGCTTTGAGTTTAACAACAAAATTTATTCTTGTCTGAAGTAACTCCCATTTTTTGTCAACTGGGAATTTACTTTTAATTGCCGAAAAATTCAAGTTTTCATTATTTGAATAAATTTGTTCAATTTGAAAAAGTGATTTCTGGTTTATCTAAACTCGCAGATTTTTCACATTATCTTAGTTTACTCTAATTAAATCATAATTTATTATTTTCCGTTATAACAAAAACCTTTTATAATTTTTTTCTCTTTTTTAAGATTTAGATTTTTTAACAGAAAATTTAACCGCTTTATTTTTTTTCAAAAATGTATATTTTTATTTTGAAAATAAACTAGTTGTTTGAAATTGTATGTATTTTGTGAAAAATTCGCCTTTTTCGGTAGAAAATTGATTTTTGTCAGAAAATTTAACCATTCCATTTTTTGTTGAAAATGTATCTTTTTTTATGAAAATTCAATTCTTTGTTGAAAATAGATATTTTGTATTTATAAATTAAACCAGTTGTTGGAAATTTTATGTACTTGGTGAAAAATTCGCCTTTTTTTGTAGAAAATTAATTTTTGTGATAGAAAATTCATAAGTTTTATTGGGAATTAATTCCTTTAACTGAAATTCGAATGTCAATTTTTCGTTGAAAATTGATATTTTCTTGTTCAAAATTAAACATTTTAAATGAAAATTTATATTTTTTAATTAAAAAATTTCAAGTATCTGATTGAAAATTCACATATTTTGTTAAAAATGTAGGTTTTTTTGTGAAAAATTATGTTTCTTTGCAAGTCAATCTTCTTGTTTGAAAATTCATCTTTGCGTGTAAAAATTTAAATATCAAAGTTATATATTTGCCATTTTCGTGAAAAATTTATCTTTTAGGTTAGAAATAAAATTACTTAGTTGAAATTTTGCACAAAGTAAATAAAATTTCAAACAAATAGTTTCATTTCGATATAAAAAATATACATTGTCAACCGGAAAAAAATGATTACATTTTCTGTTAAAAATCTAATTCTTACCAAAAAAAGGAAAAGATTTTCATCAAGATAGTTAAATTTTCTGCTGAAATAGTTAAATTTGTAGTTAAAAAATTTATCTTGAAAATGTTGTATTTTTTGTTGAAAATTATTATTTATTTTTACTGAAAAAGTAACTATTAATCCAGTTAAATATTCCAAAATTTTTGCTAAAAATTCATCTGTTTGGTTGAACCGTCATTTTCTCACTAAAAATATAATTATTCAATTTTCAGTTAAATACATTTCTTTTTTAATTGAAAATTCATAACTTTGTTTAAAAATGTAACTATTTTTTTGAAAGTTAGTTTTATTTGGTTAAAAGCTAGTTTTTTGTGAAAGTAATTTTTTTGTAATTAAAATTCAATTATGTAAGTTTTGGTTAACAATTGAGAAATGGCCGAGAATTCGAAATTGTCCGCCGAATCGCCACCCTGAAAGGAGGAGGAGGATATAAAAATTAAATTATGAAAGGTTTTTTGCATTCGGGAATACTTCACTCTTTATCTGAAAAATAATGAAAAGAAATTTAAGTTAATAAAAAGAATGAAAGGACCTGTGTGTTCAGTTTAATTTTAAACTTGCGAATCTCACCTTTTAGTTGGAAATAAATTGACCAATGCGGTGGCAATATTATTCAAAGGAAGTAGCCATACGTAAATTATATGGGGCTATTCAGAGTGACCATAAAACGGAAACAGATCGTTGAAGAAAGACACAGATTTTTTTACGGGTATGTAAAATCAGCGCATGGTTTGGTAACTGTTATTGACACTTAACTATCATTTTATCGAACATTGAATTTCGTCGTCAATCTGGATATTCTTACATAATAATAAAAAAATCTAGTTTTAAAAACTTGATAATTAATTAATTTTAAATCTATTAGAAATCTAGTACTAGAAAAAAATCAGGTGTTTCCAGAAATTCCAAACAGTGTTAAAAAAAGAAAATTGATCAGTAATTCAGAAGCCAAAAATAATAATTTTTTAAGACAGATTAATTTTTAACCCGAAAGATTGAATTTTCGAGAATGAAGTTTATTTTCAGCCAAGAAAGATGAATGTTCAAAAAAGAGTGACTAGTTTTGGTACAAAAAAGAGGAATTTTCAATATAAGAGAAAAGCTTTTTTTAAACTTATAATTTCTATAAAAATATGATAAAAAAATAGTTACATTTTTAACAAAATAATAAAACTTTCAACAAAATAGTAGAATTTTTTAAGAAGTAGCTAAATTTTCAACATTTTTCAACACACGAAGACGAATTTTCAACAAAATACATGTATTTTCATACTAATTGAATTTTTAAATAAAAATATAAATTTTTACCAAAAATGGAATAGTTAGATTTTTAATTTAAAAAGTTAAGTTTCAACAAAACAAAAAAAAACAACAAATTATCAATCAGTTGAATTAAACGAAAAAGAAGGATTTTTAAAAATGAGTCAAGTTTTTGGAATAAATAGTTCAGTATTTTAGGTAAAAAGTCAAATAGTTTATAAAACAGTTAACTTTTAAACCGAAATAAAGGATTTTCAACGAGAATATTTTATTTTCAATAAAAAATATAGTTTTTCAACAAAACGATTTAATTTTCAACTAAAGAAGATATGTTTTAACAAAAAAGATATGTTTGAACCATAAATAAAATCATTAAGTTTTCAGTATAAAAAAATAATTTAAATAAAGCACATATTAAAACAGCTTAATTTAACTAAAAATACGAAATTTTAATACAAAAGTTGAATCTTCAAGTAAAATAATAAATTTTTCATAAAATAGTTACATTTTCAAATAAATTAGTAATTAACCAAATAGTTTAGTTTTTTTACAAAATTGTTCATTTGCAACGACAAACAATATTAATTTTCAACAAAAATATTAGTTTTCTAGAAAAATGTTCATTTTTTACCAAAAGTTCAATTTTTAACAAAAAAGTTAATTTTTAACCAAATAGTTTAATTTTCCACCGAAGTGTTGAATTTATAAGCCAAAAATACGATTAATTTTAACCAAGCAGTTTAATTTTTAACAAAAAAAGGATGTACTTTCAACCAAGAAGATTAATATTCGACCAATAAAATAATTTTTTCTAACAGAATCAATTTTAAACAAAAATGGAATATTTAGATTTTCAGGCAAGAAAATTAATTCTCAAAGAATAAAAACTAATTTTCAGATATATAGATAAATTTTAAAGGCATGAATTTGCAACTAAATGCTTGAATTTCCAACTAAAATGTTGATTTTTTAACCAAGAAGATAACTTTCTACAAAAAAAAAACGAATTTTTAACTAAATACACATGCATTTTTAACTTAAAAAGATAAATTTTACATTTAAAATTACATTTTCAACGAAACGTTGAATATTTACATTTTCAGGGAAGAAAATTAATAATTTACAGCAAAATAGATCAATTTTAAATCAAAGAGATAAATTTTCAACCAAAAATGTTATTTTTTAACTAAGAAGGTAACTTTTCTGCCAAAAGACAAGTTTTTTTTTACTAAATACATGAATTTTTAACAAAAAACATCAATTTTGAATTTAAAGTGACAATTCCCAACCAAAAAATGGAATATTTACTTTTTCAGGGAAGAAAATTAATTCTCAACGAAAAAATAATAATTTTCAGCAAAATAAATAAATTTTCCAGCAAAGCAATCAATTTTCAACAGAATGCTTAAATTTTTAAGAAGACAGTTGATTTTTTAACCTAGAAGATGACTTTTCTACCGTAAAGGATGAATTTTTCATAACATGCATGAATTTTGAACTGGAAAAGATCAATTTTCAATTAAAAATTAAAAACTTTGAACCAAAAATGGAATATTTAAATTTTCATTGAAGAAAATTAATTCTTAATGAAAAAATATCATTTTCAGCAAAATGGATCAATTTTTAATCAAAGATATAATTTTGCAGCTGAATACTTGAATTTTCAATCCAAAAGAACGACTTTTCAACAAAATAAAAATATTTTTTACTAGAAAAGATCAATATTCAATTTAAAATTACAATTTTCTACCAGAATATGCATAGTTACTTTTTCAGACAAGAAAATGAATTCTCAACAAAAAAAAAACAACTATTATTCAACGCGGGGTGAGCGGTTGTCACTCAAAAGAGCACTCAAGCGTGAACAAACAAAAGCGGAACGGGCTATAATGAGTTAGTTCCCATCCACCATCATCCCCCAAATCGTGGCTATAGAAGAGTTGCACTGTACTTGCATTTTTAACGAAAAAAATATAATTAATACAGCTCGTATTGAATCAAAAAAAAAAAAAAAAAATAGGAACTTTTTTGAAAACCGGAAAAAATAATAATTCTTGAAAAAAGGGAAAAGGGGGGCCATCATTCTCAAAATTCCTAAACTTTCTAGTTTATGTTTATCTATTTTATAACTGTAACAATTTCGATAATGATTTCCCCGAAACTTTCTCGCTCTTTAAAATATATTGTAAAAAGTAATAATAATAATAATAATAATAAATAAAGTAATACAGAAACGTGAAATACGATAAGCGAAAATCAAACAAGTTTCTCGGCGGGTGAATAATGAAGGAGAAGATCCGGCTTGGTTGTTTCCGAAGAAGGTGAAATTTACGATAGCGAACCTTTCCTCTGATGATTTTTACTGTTTATCCCGAGACGATACTTTAAGGGGAGGGACTAAAATGGCTTTCGTGTTGTACCGATATCTCGTGTGTGTCCCGCCGCGAAATAAATTCTACCTCGACTCTACAATTTCGCGAGAGATTAGAGCTTATTGCGAAGAATGGTCTTGGACACTGGACATGTGTTAGTCGCTATGGACACGCACGAACATTCCGAAAAAATCGGCGAAAGCACGTGGATATGGCGGCTGTTTTACCCTACCCCTCTTGTCGAACATGTTCAGTGCGTGAGTCCAAGCAGAATGTATGAGTCGGATTTCTATGTGTGAGTTAGATTTCTATGTGTGAGTTAGATTTTAATGTGTGGGTTGGATTTGTGTATAAGTGAGATGCAGTGGTGCCGATATTTGCTGAATCTATGGGGGTCTCTCACGCAGCACGTACAAAATAATTAATAAAATACGAAACATAATTTTTATTTTCATTTTTCAGCTAGTAATTTGGAAATATTATATTCGAAATCTACATTTTTTTGACGACTAGAAAGATATTTTACTTGCCTTGTATGTAGTTACATTTTCAACTAAAAAAGATTACCCTGAGGAGAAAATCAAACTACTCCGTGTTAAAAGTTAGTTGTTTTAAACCCTAGCTATAACGGGTCCAAGGGACCCGGACGTTATTTTTCAGTCTTTATTTTTTTTTAACAAGAATTCTCATTTTTTGCAAAATATTTATTTTGCGCAATTAATTTTATATATTTTTTATAATATTCATTTTTGCGAGACTCCGGCTTACAGTTTGAATGTTTGGTCGGGTCTGTTGGACCCGTTCTAGGTGAAATGGAAAATTTCGAGGTTCTAGAACTTGTAGATGAATGAAAAGTCTACTGTTATATTTGATTCGGAATTAATCTCGTGTGGTTAAAAATTCTACTATTTAGATGAAAATTTAATTATTTTGTTGAAAAAGCAACTATTTTGTTCAAGAGTTTGTCATTCACAGTTTGTCGTCTTTGGTTGAAAATTTGACTATTTCTTTAAAAATTATTTTTTTTTCTAATAAATTTTTGTATATTGCAATTTCTTAAAAATTGCTTTTTTTGTTTAGTTCATCTGTATCAAAATTAGTTTTTGTTACTGTTCCAAATTCAACTATTTAGTTGTAAAATACGTATTTTTTGGTAAAAATTTAAACTTCTCTCTTTATATTTTCTCCCTCTTGGTTAATAATGTAATTAATTTATTGCAAATTCAATTATTTAAAGTCATATGTTTTCAGTCGAAAGTTGAACTTTTCTCTTCAAAAATCGCCTCATTGGATTGTAAATTTTTAGCTCACTAAAAAGCGTGAAAAAAACGAAGGTCAAAAATACTCGCAAATTGGTAAATTAGTCTATAAACGGCCGCTAAATATTTCGAGGGTTCCGTTCAAAATTTTGATAATTGACATAATTAATCTGATTATCAGTTATCAGTTATGTTTTAAGCCTTTTCTCCTAGACAAAAGACATAAAATCCGTAAATTGAAGTTCCCCTGAAAATAATACGAGCGCGAGTATCTCTCGTCTTTGTTCATCCTAGCGTGCACCGATCCATTCATAAATATCTCAAAACGGCTTAATTTCGCGGCTCTGCAAGCGAATAAAATCTCGAGCCGGTGAAAAACGCAGACAGTTGCCATGGGGGAGAAAAGATACGGCATAGCCACGACCCACGGCCCACTTGATCGTCGTCTCGGGTCACTGCTGCGCGCGGAGGAAGAGATATAGAAGAATGGGACGGGGAGGGTGCACGGAGAAGGGAAGAGCAGGAAAAATGGCCACGATAACTCCTTTCTATTCCCTCGCGTTCTGTTCTTCCAACTTCTCTCGATTTATGGTGTCTAATCCGCGCCATTTTCATTTCTCCTCCCAGGATTCCTCTCATCCGTGGAGGGCAGCCTATCCATTGTACAATTTCTTAAAAAACTTGCCAGTGTCATCCTTTTCTATTGGAAGAAACAATTTTCGTTTTAGTTTTTATCATGTGTTATGATTTGAGTTTCAAATGGTCCTATGGCGCCAAATTTGAATAGTAATTCTCATATAAGGGAGCGTTCACATATTACCT
>NC_046666.1:49649958-49681946 GCF_010883055.1 Belonocnema kinseyi | reverse complement strand
ACCACAACCGTTAGGTAAAACTTTTCATTTTATTTTTTATTTTACGGTTCTTGAACAGGTAAAATTAATTAACAATTTTTAATTAAATTTGTTCTATCTATTGGTCCAATCTATATTATTAAACTATTGATTATTTTTAAGATTCTGAAAAAAAAAAATTCTCTAGCTCATCATTTGTTTTACAATCTTAAGAATAATCAATATTCTAATTATATTAACTGCACCAGCAGACAGAAAAATTATCTTGAAAAATTAGTAACATTCTTTATCTTATGTTTAAAACATAATAGACGTTTTCAAAATAAAAAGATGTTTTATAAATTAAATATTGTTTAAAAATAAATTAAACGATATTTTGATGTAACTGAATGCTTTCTCAATGGCTTTTTACTAATACAAATGTGGAAACTTCTTAATTTAAGTACTGATTGAAATTCACCAATTTGAAATTTTTCAGTACTGTAAAGTGTAAAGAATACAAAATTGTACTACTAATAATAAAATATAAAAATTTCAAATAATTATTTCTTAAAAGTTTTTAAACTGTACTGAATGTATTGATCTGATTGAAATTCAGCTATGAAAAACTTTTTTTTATTACTATAAAGAATGTGAAATTGTGCTTTTAATAATACAGTATAAAAATTCCAAATAATCATTTAGTTGCTAAAGTTTTTAAACACATAAATAAGTATTATTAGTTTTTTTTTGAAATTTATATAAATATAATTATTACAAGATTTTTGAGAAAGTTAAAAAAGATTTTAGAACATTTCAGGTGTTTCATCAAATAATCTTCGGATATTCAGAAGTTAGGGAAAAATCAAGAAATATTTGATAAATTTTCCGAAATGTTTCCAAAGTTTTAAATTCTTAAAGTTTTGAAAAGTCATTGAAAATGTGCCAACGATTCATTTTAAATCTTGTAAATTTTCCATGAATTTGAAGAAAATTTTTTTAATGTTTTGAAATTTAGTTTGAAAATTGAACTATTGTTGGAAATTCAATTTTTTTTTAATTAATTTTTTTTATCGAAAACTTTATTGTTCTATTTAAAGTTCGTAATTTTTTGTAGAAAATTCATCGTTTTTGATTAAAAATGTAACTGTCTTCTGGAAAATTCGTCTCTTTTGCTTTGAAATGTAATTATTTGGTTTAAATGCAAGTTTTTGGTCTAGCATTAGTTTTGTTGTTGAAAATTCAAATATTTCATTAAAAAATCATCTTTTTTGTTTGAAAATTAACTGTTTCTTTGAAAAATTTTAATCTAATTAAAAGTTTACTTCAAAATTAATGCATCCAATCATTAAAAGATTCATTAAACATCTTATATTTTTAATGAAGATGTACTCGATCCACGTTTGTAAGTAATTGATGAAAGTTTATAAAAATGAATTCTAGGCCAGTTTTGTTCACTTTCAAGGCTAGTTGAGAAATTTATAAAAAATTCCAAGGCTCTTTTGACACCAGAATGAATGTTTAAATAATAAATAACTACAACTCATGGACAACTTGTCACATAAAGAATTAAATATACTATTCGAAACGCCTAAGCATAATCTAAACAGGTACCTATTCAGCTTTTAACATCTCGTTTCAAAGATAAAATAGTCATTTTCGAAAGTGTCAAAATGCGAGATTTTCTTTCATAAAAATACAACGTTAAAAATCGCGATTGTATATTTCAGTAGAAATTTTCCTCCTTTTTGTTTAGGAAATAATTTTTAAAGGAAATCATTCACAGAACACAAAAGATACTTCTCATAACTGATTAGCAACAAGAAAATTAAGTAATAAAATATATTTTAATGAGAAAATTAGTTTAAATATAAGTTTAGCTATAAATTAAAATTTGATATCGATTATGAATAAAAGTCCCATCCTATTAGTTTTTTATAATATCTGATTTACTGTAAAACTCGATAAACCGGCTCTGAAGCTAATAACCGCTATTTTATTTAGTGCAAGGGGTCACATATATTATAAAAATATGAATAATTATAAAATTTAAATTATTATTTTTTTTATGAATCATTTTTATTGACTATGTACTGTGCTGTTAGCAGCTAATTAGTGTCGCAATCGACGAATAAAGCGTAATTTGGAATGCAAACTATAGTACATGCGCCGACACCTCTGTAATTGTTGCCATAAAATTTTCACGGAAATACAACTTTTAGATCTTTTCGGTACGATGATCACACAAATCTTGGGTCATTATCTGATTCACATAAATTATCTTTTTCCCTTGTGAAGGAAATTTTTTTAATGAATGACAAAAGAAACCTTGTAAAGATAGTTTTGCTTCTTTTATAATATATGGTGGAGATGAAACTTACTTATTATTTTGTTACTGCATTATTTTAGAATAAATATCCTGTTCTATTTTATAGCGTGAATCTTAACTCCTTTGCTAAACAATTTTTATTCATCTATAAGAAGTAAGAGGAGAAATAAAATAGGACACTTGTCAAGTTTCTTGAATGATTTAATATATTTCTGGATGATAGAAAAAATATTTTTGAGCATATTAATTATTTACATAATTTACTGCTTTATCCCTGACCAATTTTTTTATTTTCCTTCACTATTAATATGTAAAGATATAGGTTTATTTTTCACGAAAATAGGGAAATAATATGGAACTAAATGCGTTTAAATAAAATTAATGCTCAATAAAAAGATTAATTTTTTATCTAGAAAGATACATTTTTAAAACAATATTTGTATTGAAAAAAAAATTATTTCTAACCAAACAGTTGTGTGCACAAACAAACAGTTTCTCTTTCAATCAAAAAAGATGAAATTTCAAACAGAATAGTTTAACTTTTAACTTGCTAACATGAATTTTCGTCCAAATGGTCGAATTTTCAATTTAAAAAATTCGAATTTTTAACCAAATAGATGAACTTTTTATCTAAAAAGACGATTTTTGTAGAATATAGTTGAATTTTCAACAAAACAGTTCATTTTCGACCATGAAAGTTGACTAATAAATAGTAGAATTTTCAACAAAATATCATTCAAATTTTAACACAGTAGTGGAATTTTTAACCAAATATTTGAATTTTAAAGCTGAAATGGTAAATTTGCAACCAAATGTTCAAATAAAATTAATGAATTTTCAACAAAATTATTATATTTTTCACTTTCGTTAAAAAAGCAACTGTTTGGTTGAAAATTATTTGTTTTTGAAATCTGCAACTTTAGATAAAAAATTTTGGGTTGATCAACTGTGAATATAAATTATAATGATTTTTAAAATTTAACTATACACTGAGGATTACGAAGTAAAAAAATAAAGTTTATTTTACAAGCCGATTTGAAATCAGTTGAAAATCAGTTTAAATTTAATAATTGAGTAATTTATTTTTAATAAAGTATTAATTAATTATTATTAATTAGTTATCATATTCAAATATATTAAATTTTAGATATTGTTTTAGTCTAAAATTTGTAAATTTGAATTTTTTTAAATAAGAAAAAGATCAATTGCTTAATATTCAGAAATATTTAATATATTAAATATATTAAATAATAATAATAATTTACTTTAAAATTGAAAAAAATCTAAAACAATATTATTGATTTTTCAAGATTTTAAAATAAAATTTTAAAGCTTTTTAGGGGTTTTTACACTATTTGAAATAAAAATAATTTAATTTATAATTTAAGAAGTGTCCATTTTATAAAAAAAAATATTAACGCTCAATTTTTCATGTTTCCAGCGTGAAATTGCTTAAAATATTGCTCAAAATATTATAACTGATGTCATTTCAAATAACAAACATAATTGTTTTGAAAATCTTAAAATTCACAAAAAAAACATTAATTTTAACCATGTTTTTTGCAATTGAATTTTTTATGACCGTCGGTTCTTGATCTTTTTCAATTATGATATCATTCAGTTTAGAATGTCTAATTCGAAAATCAGCCATTTAAAAGCTTTTCCATTTAAAATTTTTAATTTTTAAGCGTACATTTTAATTTAAATAATTTTAAAATTCTGTTTGAAAGACTTGAATAATTAAAATTTAGGAGTGTTTGAAATAAAATATTTTGCTAAAAACATTTTTATTTGATCAACTATGACTATAAATTAATTAACGATAATTTATTGTACAAGATTAACACTTTATAAACTATTTAAAATTCTAAAAAAGATTGAAAATAATAATTGTGTAACCAAAGGCTTTTATTAAATTTCAAATATTATTCCAGTTTTAAACCATTCAATTTCAAATTTTTCAATGAAGAAAAATAATAATTACTTAATATTTAGAAATATCTGACTGTCACTTAAATTCAGTTATTATAAATTAAATATTCAAAACTAAAAAAAAAGAACTTTGAACGTTACAATTTTAATTGCTTTATTAAAACAAAAATTAATTTGTAAGTCAAGATGTTGAATTTTGATGTATAAATAACTATTGAACACCCGTTATTTTTGGAAAAATTCGCGTAAGTGAAAAAATAGTAGGTTCATAAAAATAAAAAATTAATTAAAAATTTGAAATGATTTGAAACCAAATATAGATTTTGACAGATTTCAATAAAAATTTTGGATCTTTTTAGGAATTTTGAAAGGCTTGAAAAGAATGAAAAACATTTCCTAGAAAAATTGAAAATGATTTTTCAGTTAGAATAATTAATTTGAAGAAAATTTTCAAAAACATTAAAAAATATTTACAAAATTATTAAAAACGGATGTGAAATATCTAAAATAAATTTTTTCAAATTGTCAGGATTTCATGATTTTGAAATATAATTTTGCAGAATTTTAAGGATTTCTAAACTATTTAAAGTAAGAGCTTCTAATTTAAGTAGTGTTCAGTGTATAAAAAAATGTAATCGTTCTATTTTTAATGTTTGTAGCTTAAGATTGCTTAAAATTATACAATTTTAATAATTTTCAATAATTAAATAAAATAATTAAATAAAATAAAGTAAAAAAATAAAGTAAAAAAAATAAATAAATAAAATAAAATAAAGAATAATTAAATAAATTTAATAATTTTTAATAATTTTGAACATTTTTAAATTCATTGATTTCTTTTTCAATTTAGAGCATTAAAATTGATAATGTGGATTAATATTTTTGGAACTGAATCTGAATCTTTGAAATCTATCATTTATAAAAGTTTAAATTTCTTAGAGTGCAAGGGTTCCTCTTTGATCTCTTTAATTTGCAGCCCAGTTTTTATTACTTCAAATGAAAAAATAATTGACTTTGAAGTTCGATTTCTTAACTTTCATTGACCTTGGAAAATGTTTGCGAACCGGAAAATAACCGGAAATTATTGTCATTCAATAAAACGGTCACCCTCTTTGACTCTTAAAATGAGAAAAAAACTGTTTTTTCCGATATCTGACTTTTGGCCCTACAACTAAGATTATACTACCTTAAGAAAATATGTATTTTTTAAATAAATTGCAGAACAAAATAAATATTATCGACCCTAATGCCCATTAAAAAATCGTCTTTACACTTCTAAAAGATGTTGAAAAATCTGTTTAAAATAAGATTCCCACGAATAATAATTGCTGATGCTGATATAAACGTCAGAACGATTCTAAACGATTCTAAAATTGAAAGATAAATCAAGCTTTAAAAGCGAATGGGGCGCGCCTTGAAAAAGCGGATTTCAATGATCCGAGCGGAGGCGACACTTACGGCAAGTGGACCGGACAGTGATTCGCTTAAAGTTGAACAGGATGACCGAGAGATTATATGGACATACTCCGATCGCTATAGGTCTAGTCGGTCGTAAATCTCAAAAAGGCGATTAAATGTCAACCGCGTGCCCCGAGCGTTCATTCCGATTTCGGTTCCTCCGTCAGACGAGATGCGTCCGAAAACAATAACGCGAATTTAACGGCCATTTAAAGCCGTTCAGGCCGTTTACACTGACATTTTATTGCGGTCAAGCAAACTTATCTCGCCCTGCCCCAACCCTGATACCGCCAATCCAACACCTCTTTGATAACGTGGGTCCGTCAATCTTTCCCCGAGAAGTGTCAGTCGACTCGGAATATATTTTATTATACGATTGAAAACATGTAACCACCAGAGCGCACTCGTGATTTATGCTCGCACGTTTATGGGCCGAATCAGAATAATTTGTACCAGCCGTTTGCCAAACTGTAGGTTTAGTTTGTCGCTATATTCATCTAAACCAGAGTCACTTCAATGTTAATCTATATTTGAAGCACTGCTTTTTTTAAATTATTATTTTTTTATTTTTTTATTTAAAGCATCAAGAATTAAATAATTAATTAATCAAGAAAAATAGATCCATCATTAATTTCTGCACATTTTGACAGACTTAAAAAAAATGCAGGATAAAACTGTTTATTTAAAAGTACAGGGTGGCTGCTCAACCGTCAAGAGTTTATTTTTTTAATCGGGAATTTTACAAATTTTTAGGGAAAAAAATCCGTCCAACTTTGATTTCAACCGCTTTTTAAATAATTCGTTGAATTGCGATTGTTTTCAATTATGATATTCAGTTTAAAATGCGTAATTCGAAAATATTTTACTTTCGAAATTTTTCATTTTAGATTTTTAAGCGAAGAGTTTAATTAAAAGAATTTTAAAATGTAGTTTTAAAATTTAAAGACTTAAACAATTAAAAATTAGAATGGTAAAAACTTAAAAATTAGAAGCGTTTACAATCGAATATTTGTAATAACAAGCATTTTCAGTTGATCAACTGTGAATATAAATTAATTTATGATTTTTTAAATTGAATTTCACTTTAATATTTAAAAAATTAATAACAAAAAACGATTCAGAATCAGTTCACAATTCTAGAATCATCAGATTTTAACGTTAGAAATTAAAATGATTCAATAGGAAAATCTTGAACAAATGTAAACGCCGTATTGACACTTTATAAACTATTTAAAATTGTTAAATAACTTCAAAATAATATATTTATATTCAAAGGCTTTTATCAAACTTCGAATATAATTTTAGTCTAAAATATTCCATGTTTAAAACGTGCAATTTTAACATTTTTAATGAACGAAAAGAACAATTACTTAATGTTTTAAAATGTATGACTGTTCATTTAAAATCAGTAATTATAAATTAAATATTCAAAACTAAACAAAAAAGAACTAAACTTTGAACGTTGCAATTGTATTGTTCTATTTAACAAAATTTAATTTGCTAGTCAAATAGATGGTCTATTAAACTAAACAGACACTTTAAAAGAAACTGGAATAATGAAATTTTCATTGAAAAAATTAATTTGAGATATAAAACGAACGTATCATCTACAAAATAAATTTTCTACAGAAACCATTGAATTTTTAAGATAAAAAGACAAATTTCCTATACATAACAGTTTTATTTTCAACCTAAAAATGCGAAGATTCATAAAAAAAATTAATTTTTTAACCACCAAAAATAAAATACTTAAATTTCCCCTTCAAAAGATTAATTTTAAATAAAAAGCTGATTCTTCTACAACAAAATTTAATTTTCAACAAAAGCTGTATTTTTTATAAAAAACAGAATATTTTTTTAACAACAAAAATATTTAAACAGATTCATTTACAACCAACTATCTACATAATCTACAAAATAATTCAATTTGGAATCAAATGATTAAATTTTAAAATTAAAAGATAATTTGTTAAACAAAAATTTAATCCTGTACTTTTCAACCGTAAAGGATGAAATTTCAACCAAAAATAGATATTGAATTTTACTCTTCAGTTCGCATTCAAGTTGAGAAATAAGAAAAACTTTAAAAACTGTGAAGGCTGCGATAAATTAATAGGAATTTAATTAATTTATAGTCTCAATAATTTCATTTTGAATAAACATTGAAGTGCATTTTTAATAATTAAAACATTTTACAATATTTAAAAAATGTTGTGATACTCTTGACACTATTTTTCATCTCTAAAGTGAGTCCGAAGCCTAAAATCAGCATTTTTCTCTTCTTATGGATGGCTGATTTTGTAAAAAGTTTTTTTTTTAAAAGGCTCGGTAATTGATTATTGTTTATTGTAATCTATCTAAAAAAATGGTGTAACAAAATTACTCCAAAAACTCTTTCTCATTGTTGTTGAAAACATGATTGGTTCTTTTGAGATTTTATAGTCTATAAAAGTATTTTAAAGTCTGTTACAGGATTTTTATAGATTTCAACAAATTTAATTTACGATCTTTTACGTGGCGAAATATTTTATTGTTCTTCCAAGTACTTAATTGAAATAATAGACTTTCATAGGATAATATATTGTAATTTTATTAAATAAAAAAAATCAATTATCGATTTAAAATAATTTTTAGACACTAAAAAACTGTAATTAAAGATTGAAATCGTTTTCAATGAGTTTCAAAATATTGGACATATGCAAATTTTTTACTAATATTAGTAATTTCATACTAATATTATTGAAAATGCAAATACTTTTTAATACAAGCATACTTCTTAAATAAAATAAAATACTTTGTATACCCAATTTCACAGGATATTTTTTTAAAATATCGTTGAACTGTCTGAATTAAATTCTGTTAATGAAAGAGTACCATTTATCTCATACGAGAGATTTTTTTCTTTTTTACAAAGATAGGGTTCTTTTTTGCTAAATAACTCTGCTGGATTCGTTTTTAATTAGCGTCTCTTTGACATGTGATAACTGAAATAAAGATCCTCGCACTGCTTATCTTCCTCGAATATAGGAAAACATTAACTGCTAGCAGAATATAAATCCTTGTTTATTATTTTTTTTTCTGGAATCTTATCATGTTCTTGTATGCATAATTGTGAAAAACTAAATTAAAATTTTAATCAGAGCAAGCTAATGAAATGTTGTGTCGAATCTGAGTGAATTATTATTTTCTGATTCGCAATAAAATTGCATATTTGATTAGATATTAGTTTCAGTTAATACGCACTTTCACACTTTAGTTAATAAATATTCGAGGGATTTGATAACCCGGAGCGTTCATTTTAAAATATAAATTCTCCAAACAATTTGTGTCTATTTCGCGATTTCAAATTTGTTTATTTTTGAAAGGCTTTTTAATTATCCAATCAAGTAAATTTTAACTTAGGATAAACTAAATAATAAATTTCTAAGCAAAAGCAAAATAAATAAATGAAAAATAAAAAAATAAAAGTAAATAAAATAATTACTTGTACCATTAACATCTTACTAAAAATAAGCGTTATTTTTTTAAATAAACGTTCTTATTCTGATCTCTCTAGTAGCTTAATGAAAAAGCACCTGACCAGATATCCGAAGTTCTGTGGATCAATTCCCAGGGCAGCGAAAAGAGACGATCCTTTTTTTCAAGAAAAAATTTTTATTTATATTTCAGAAATTGAAGTCTAAACAAAATTAATTTAAAAAAAACTAGTTAAACTTTTAATCATGTTGTTGAATTGTTAACAAAAAATGATGAATTTTGAACCAAAAAGTAAAATTGTCGACTATAAATACGAATTTTCAAGAAAATACTTCAATTTTTAACAAAATTGTTGAAAATTAAAGCCAAGTGGATGAATTATCTATAAAATTGTTAAATTTTGTATCCAAAAATATGATTTTTTAACAAAATGTTAATTTCCTATCAAAAATTTAATTTTTCGTAAAAAATAGTGTATTTTTTAGCAATAAAGTTATTTTTCAAATGAATAGTTAAATTTTTTACCAAAATATACAAATTTTTAACAAAATACATGAATTTTCAATTAGAAAAGATCAATTTTATGATAAAAAATATCAACTTTCAACAGAAAATGGTTACATTGTTAGTTATAAAATTAATTCTTAACAAAAAAGAATTGTCTACAAAATAGTTACATTTTCAACAAAAGAGATGAATTTTCGCAAAAGAGTTAAACCCAAAAGATGATTTTTTAACCCAGAAGATTAATTTTCTAAACAAAAAATTTAATTTTTCAATTAAAGAGAATCTGCAACCTAAAAAACTGATTTTTTAACAAAGTAGTTCAACTTAACAAAGTAGCTAAATTTCCGATCAACAAAGATTACTTTTTAAAAAAATAGTTGCTTTTTCCACAAAAAAATAAAATTTTCAATCAAATACTAGAGTATTTAACCAAAGGAGTTGTGAATTTTCAATATAAAAAAATAATACGAAATTTGTTAGTCAAGAAAGAAACAAAATTTCAATCAAATTGTTCAATTATCAATCTAAAAAGACGAATTTTCAACAAAATAGTTGAATTTGAACCAAAAAGTATACAAGTCTTCATTTGACTCTACCATCAAAACTTAATCATCTGCGAAAGCTAACCCACGTACCTTCACTGTCCCGAGACCCACTCGTATAAATTATCAAATTTTTAAAATTTTTTATTTAGACAACAAGGAACTCCAACTATTTTTTATTGAGCCAATTGTTTTTAATTGAATAGTCTACTATTATATTTTTGGTTTAGAATTGATCTTTTTTGGTTGAAAATTGAACTATTTGACTAAATATGAAGTTTTTTTTTAAATTATACTGTTTTGTATAAAATTTAACAATTTGTTTGAAATTTCGTTGCCGCCATTCATCTGTTTTGTCTGTTTTTGTCGAGGATACCACTATGTTCTTGCAAAGCAGTTTATTTTTCTTTGTGGGTTATGGAGTTTTTTAACAAAGAAGATGCAATTTCTGTAGAAAGAGATACATTTGCAAACCAAAAGGATAAAAGAGTTAAATTTTAATCAGCAAGTATGCAGGTCTTCGTTTGACTGCCATCACAAACTTATTATCTGCGAACGCTAACCCACGTACCCTCACTGTCTCGAGATCCACACCTATAAATTATCAAATTTTTAATTTTTTTATTAAGCTAACAAGAAATTTAAACTATTTTTTTTAAGCTAATTCTTTTTAATTGAATAGTCTACTACTATATTTTTAATTTAGAATTGATGTTTTTTGTTTGTTTGAAAATTTAAGTATTTTAAATATAAACTTTTTTGTTAGAAATTCAACTGTTTTCTATCAAATTCAACAATTTGGTTAAACTTTTGTTTTCTCTTTGTATGAAAAATCTTTCTTGGTTGAAAATTCCACTATTTTAGTAGAAAATTCATTTTTTGTTTGTAAAAATGTACCTTTTTCTTCTTGGAAATTCATCTGTTTTGTCGAAGATACAATATAGTTGGTTTAAACCAAACGAGACAAATTCCGGACCAAAAATATAATAGTATACTTTCAAATCAAAATAGTTGATTTTTCTTGGTGGGTTATGGATTTTTAAACAAAGAAGATAACATTTCTGTAGAATGAAAAAAACATTTCAATCAAATTGTTGAATCATCAAACCAAAAAGAAGAATTTTCAACAAAATAGTTGAATTTTAACCAGGAAGTATGCAAGTCTTCGATTGACTGCCATAACAAACTTATCATCTGCGAACGCTATCCCACGTACCCTCACTGTCTCGAGATCCAAACTATTATTTAAAAAAAATGCATATTGGCAACAAGAAATTCCATATATTTAATTTTTTTAAATTGGTTTTATTTATTCAGTTAGAATTCAAGCAAAAAAATGAGAAAAGCGGGAGAAATTGTATGTTTCTTAAAAACATAGAAGAAAAAAACTCTTAAATTTATCATCAGAAAACATAGCAAATGTTATTTAAGTTCGTATCGTTACTTCCACAGACCCCCTCCCCCCTCCTTTTCTTACCAACTACAGTTTTTAGTGTACTCCCCCCCCCCCCCCCCCCCCCCTTAAATTGGTAACGTAGTTTATGGACGATCCCTTATCTGGAACTGACATTGATTGGATGGAAGAAACTCCAGGCACCATATGTTAAAAACTACATGATCCATATCGGAATCGCATGTTTTGCAGCGTCGGCTCAATTCAAGTTTAAAAATGGCCAGGAAACGAGAACACTTCTTTCGAATAAGATTCGACCGGATCCTCAGGCAGAAACGGTAGAACGTGGAGAAGTGCAAGCTGACTCTGACGTTAACTGTTCCGAAGAGATTTATTGTTCCTTGGGATATACCGGGGGCCAACAGGGCAAAGTGAAGGGGACCAGTAGGGTTGAAGTTGGCTCAGCCTGGCAAAGTTCCCTTATTCGAAACTTCCCCAATTTCGTCTAGCCGCAACCACCTCCTCATCTCACCCCCTTGTCCGTGTGCGAGAACCGAAAGCAGATATTAAACTTAATATACGGCCGCAATTAGGAGCAGACCTCCATCCCTCTGATGGTACATGATACTGCAGACAAAGGAGAGTTTCGCACTTTGAGGCTGAATTTATTTTATATCAGGAAGATCTTGAGATGGTACAGTAGAAAATTGTAGTTGGAACGGCTATTGATGTTTTGCTATCTTTGAAGTTTAAAGGTCATTATAGGTTAGGTTTAGTGTTTTAAAGTTTGAGTTTTCTGAAAAAAGACCTCCCTTCGCTCCACTGGAAATCGAACCACAGAACTTTCGGTTGACGGTCGGGTGCTTTTTGAATTAAGCTATTAGAGAGAGATCGAAAGAAAATCTTTTTTTTTTAATATACGCTATCTCAAGCCAGGTGTTACATTTAGGATACGAATAATTCAAAGGAATCTGTATTATCAGAGGTAGTTAACACTGATCAGTGTAGTGAAAATAGAAATCTAAACTTTCGATCAATTTAGCACTGCAAATAACATAAAATACTTTATATCACTTCTGATTAGATGAAAAATAAATTTGTGAAAATTTGCAGAAAAAAGATCTTCTCACGCCCAAAAGGTCAGTCCGAAAAATACAGTTTCTGTATACCCGATTTCAAAGTTAACTTCACAATAAAAAACTACAGCATTTTAAGGAAAATGGAAATTTTTCTAACCTATTATTTCAAAAGTATTAAATACGATCTTCAATCTTTATTCCAACTATTATTATTTAATCTATAATTTATCAACATTTTATTTTTTTATTTAGGCAACAAGAAAATCCAAGTATTTTTTGTTGAGCTAATTGCTTTTTGTTGTTTAGTTTACTTTTATATTTTTGATCAAAATTTAATTATTTGTTAGAATATTTATTTTGATGAAAATTCAATAATTAAGATAGTCATTCTTTTTGGTTGAAAACTGAACTGTTTGATAGAAAAGTCAATAATTTGGTTGGAGTTTTGTTTCCTTCTTGGCTGAAATATCTTTTCAGTAGAGAATTCAACTCTTGTCGAAATTTCATCATTTTTAATTAAAAAAATTCCACTATGTTATTGAAAATTCGGCTGTTTTTGGTTAAATTGGACTGTTTCTGATTTAAAAATAATTTTTTGAATAAAAATATCAGCGAATACATTTTTCGTTAAAAATTATTTTTTTTGTGTGAAAAGTTTGACTGAATTCAATTTTCAGTTTGAAAATCCTACAATTTAGTTAAAATTTTATATCTTTGGCTATTGTTGTAAAAATAAAATATTTTTTGTTTGAAAACTCATCTATTAATTTTTTGTTAATAATTTATCTTTTAGGCTGATAATTCAAATAGTTGGTTAAAAGTTGAAAGACTTTGTTAAGAATCAATTGTTTTGGTTAAATATTCATCTCTTTGGCTAGGCATTTAATTATTTTTTTAAATTTTTTGTTTAAAATAATTCCAATTTTGTTAGAAAATTGACCTTTTTCAGTTGAAAATCCGTCTTTTATTCATCTCTTTTGATAGAAATTCCATCTTTTTTTGTGGTTAAAAATGCTTTTAATTAAAACTATTCTGTTTTTGTTTGAGGATTATATTATTTGGTTAAAAATTGTTTTTTTTTTTAATGGAAAATTAATTATTTCAACTGCAAATTTCACTTCCATTTTTGTTTGCAAAATAATCTTTTTTGGTGGAAAATTCATGTATTTTGATAAAAATTTAATTTTTTGAAAGAAAATTCATCTTTTCGGTTAAAAATTAAACTGTTTGGTTAGAAATTCATCTATTTTGTTCAGAGTGCAATATATGTCTCGAAATGTTCGTCCAAATTTAATTTATTTTTTCAGATATAAAGTAGTACAATTTTCACTAAGGGCGATTAATTCTCTATAAAAAAAACTACTTTTCTACAAAACAGTTTATTTTGTATCAAATAATTTTATATCATAAAAAAATGATTGAATTTCCAAGCCAAAAACACGAATTTTTCATCAAAAATTGAATTTTCAACAAAGTAGTAAAATTTTCATCAAAAAGAATTAATTTTAAACAAAAAAAAAGAATGTTTAACTGAAATATGAATTATTAACCAAAAAAAACGAACTCGCAAGAAAGTAGTTTCATTTTTAAAGAAGGAGTTTAATTTGTAATCGAAAAAGATGAATTTTTAACCAAAAAAGTTGTGTCCTTAAGACAAAAAATATTTTCTAACAAAAAAGGCGAATCTTTCAACAAAATACCTAAATTTTCAAACAAATAGTTTAATTCTCTATAAAATTGTTGATTTTAAAAGTCGAAAATATTAATTTTCTATCAAAATTATTTCCAAACAGGAAAAAACATTCATTTTAATCAGACAGTTTCATTATTAACCGAAAAAGATTGAATTTGTACAAAAAGGTATAAATTTTTAAGCCAAAAAATTAATTTTTAACCATACAGTTAAATATTCTACCAAGAAGTATGATTTTTAACAAAATTGTAGAATTTTCAACAAAATAATTCAATTTTGGCTTATAGGCTAAAGAATAACATTTTAAATAAACATTGAAGTTAATTTGTAATGCTTGAAAAATTGTATGGCACTATTTTTACCCTATTTTTCAAAAACTTGCTGCCCTATTGTACTATTTTGGATTTCTAAGGTGAGTCCAAAGCCGCTTTTTACTAAAATAAATGAAGCAGACTTCCTGGGACTGAATTTTTGAGGAGCCTCATATTTTATCCAAACAGGGAAACCGGCTAATTTTAGAAACCCTGTCATCCCTGTCAGGGCTTTGAGAACACGCCACCACAACAATTCGGTCCATTCGGTTAACGAATTTCATTTTGAGAGGGCGGGGGATGGAGAATTATTTACGTCAGTGGAGTGTTTGTGATCGTGCTGGAACCGGGGGTGTCGACTCCTTGAAAACGTAGTAGCACGGTTGCAGTGTACAAGGTTTTGCCAGTTGACTCGCCCCTGTGTGATATGCCGTCAGCAGGATGAAATGGTTTCCCCTCTGGTTGCCAAGGTAACCCATGGCCCACCCTTCTCGCTCTGGCGACCACCCCATGCACCCTACTCGACCCAGCACACGCTGCTTCAGGCACTTTCAGGCTCTGACGCACACAGCCATATCCCATCCACACAAATATATCCTACGCACACTTATATCCCACGCACACTAACCCACGTACACTAACCCACGCACACTTTCCACATAGAATTTTCTAATAGGTAGAGACTTGGGGTTGTAGAATTGTGTATCCACCCACACTCACGCACACATTTATAGATGTAGAGATGCATAGAGTTGTCAGAATAGATATATATGTCCATGTATGTGTTTAGCTTGCAGAACCACACACACACACACACATTTGTGTCTGTGTTTGACTCTGAACCGCATCGTCGAGAACGGCCATGTTGAATTCAATATCAGCATTCTCTGCATTCCAGAGGATTTTTCGGTCGATCTGAAACGATACGTGCTTAATGCGGTTGCGATATACGTGAGCGCCTTATCTGGATTCGAACTGATAATGGCATCGGCGAACAATTTCCGGAAAACTAATTTTTCGGAAGCTCAATGTACACGGGAATTGGATCTGTTTGTCGAAAAACGATGGGGTCGTTTAAAGGTTAGGAGGATGGGTGGAATTGGTCCTTATCTAATGCGAAATTAGGATATGGAAAAGACTCGGCTCCTGGAATATTTTCGACGAGGAGAAATAATTGAAAGACATGATTTGCTATATGAGATCGAAATTTGAAAATAAAAATATTTCAAAGTTCTAAAATATAAAGCTTTATAAACTTTTAAGTTTCAATGCGTGGAAATTGTAAAAAATTCTCAGTTTAAAGTTTTCCAATTTCTGAAAGTGTCAAATTATTTAAGCATGGAAAGCTAAATGGTGTTAAGTCCATTTTTTGAGAAAAAAATATTCATAAAATAATATAATATAAAAATAAAAATATTCATACTTTCTCGCTTTAAAAAAATATTTGAGTGAAAAAATTAAGGTTTTGCGATTTTTAACATTAAAATTTATTATTATTATTATTATTATTATTATTATTATTATTATTATTATATCAGTTGAACAATTCAGTACTGGTACCATAAAATTTCCTTTTTTCTATTAAATAGTATTATTTGTTTATTTTTGGTTAAATTTTTATAAATTAGAAATCGCCTGAATGTTTTATAAAATTCATAAAATCTGTAAATATGCAATTGAGTTTTTTTATGTTTGAAACGTCAAATATTACGTTCAAAATGATTATTTTTTTAATTCAACTACATACTTAGTTGAAAGTGAAACAAGTTTGTCAAAAATTCGTATTTTTGGTTGATGATTCAGCATTTTAATTCAAACCCCTTTTTTATTTGAAAATTTAACTATCTTGTTGAAAAAACTTCTTTTGTTCAAAATTAATTTTTCAACTAAAAATGAACTATTCCATGTTTGATTGAAGATTTATCTTTTTTAGTTGAAAATTCATGTATTTTGTTGAAACTTGATCTTTTTTGGTAGAAAATCAATCTTCGTTGTTAAATACTTATTGTTGTGATCGAAAATTCATTTGGTTGAAAGTTTAATATTTTTACTGCAAATTCTTTTTTTATTTAAAAAAATAATTTTTTCAAGTTGAAAATATAACTATTCAATTTTTTGTTAAAAATTTAGCTTTTTAGTTAAAATTTCATTTATTTGTTTGAAACTTTTTCCTTTTTTGTTTTGAGGATTATGCTATTTTGTTAAAAATTTGATTTTTTCGCAAGAAATTTTACTTTTGTTGTAAATACTGACAATAAATACTGAAAACGTTAAAAATTTAAAGTATTGCAAATTTAATTTAATTTTTTACTTTTTTAAACATCTTTGTCTATTTTCAGAAATTCATTTTTTTAAACTGAAAATATAACTATTACATTTTTGACTGAAATTTTAGCTTTTTAGTTGAAATTTAATTTCTTTTGTGGAAAATTTGTCTTTTTCGCTTGAAAATTTTGAATTAAATTATTTTTCTTTTTCAACTGAAAAATCTTTCTTATTTAAAAATTGTACTCTTTTATTGAAAATTCTTCTTTTTTATTTGAAAAAGATTTTATTTTGGTGCAGTTTTTTGTTGTTTAAAATAATGTATTTAACCCGAATTCATCTTATCTTTTTATTCTATAAGATTGTTGTGACACCACTAAAAGTCTTTTCAATAAATTTAAGAAATTTTTTTGAATTTACATTACTGATTTATTAGGTGTACAGATGTTGTTATAACTCAAAGAAAGTCAGGAAATTTTGAAAGGGATTTTGTATCAAAATCCTATTAGTTAATTCCACTTTATGTTTTAAATTCAGCTGGAATTTTAACTCGTCGATTTTATTTTGAAACCTTTTAAAATAGGAAAGCTTATGAAATTTGAAGAATTCATAACTTTGTAAATCGAAAGGAGTAGTGTAAGAAAATACGAAATCAAGCCACAGGAAGCTAGTATTCTTGTCACGGCGCCGCGCGCCGCCAGTCAGACGCCTGGCATGATTCGACTATCTTCGTGTCTGCAGGAAATTCCATTAGAATTTTCGTTATAGAAATTGCAAACATCTTCAAATGGCAATCTGCAAAGACCTCTTTTTTAGGATGTTTTCGATTATTTCCAGAAGTACTTTCTTCATCTTATACCGAATCATCAACAGTATATTTGAGTCAAAAAAGAGCAGGATGGTTAAAAAACTTACAATCACCTTATCAAAAAATTTCCAATTAGAAAATTGTTTCGGAAATTGCAAAAATGTCAAAAGCAACTAAATAAAAAATTAATGAAAGTTTCATAGAGCAGGAAATTCCATTAGGTTTTTTAAATTGCAAAGATTCCCGAATGCTCAACTGCAAAGATCTCTTTTTAAGAGATTAAGAGCGCCTAGAAAATTCAAATTAGAAGAAAATTTCGGGAATTGAAAAAATGTCAAGAGCATCTAAATTAACAATATTTAAGGTTTCCTAGAGCAGAACATTATATTAGAATTCGTGTTTTGTGAATTGCAAACACCTTCGAAAGCTCGTATGTAAAGATCTCTTTTTCATGAGCTTAAGAGCATCTGATCACAAAATTTTCAATCAGAAAAAAGGTTCGGAAATTGCAAAAATGTCAAGAGCACCTAAATTAAAAAAAATGCAAGGCTTTATAGAGCGGAAAATTCTATTCGAATTTTCGTTTTCTATATTGCAAACATCTTCGAATGCTCATCTGCAAATATCTCTCTTTTAGGATGTTTTTCATTGTTTCCAAAAGAACTTTTTCATCTTATCTCTAATCATCATAAATTCTTTGCGAGGTCTTTATTGATTAAAATTTATTTCATTTTCAGGCTTCGGACTCACTTCAGAGATAAAAAATAGTGTCGCAAATTTGAAGAAAATAGTGTCAAAATGGTGCCATACAATTTTTCAAGTATTGAACTTACGTGTGGTCCGAATTAAAAAGTTTATAATTTGAAATCAAAAAGTATATTTTCCTTATTCCCCTCTTTTTTTTGTTTTTCCACTTATGTGCAAACTGAGTTAATTCTAATAAGAAAATTCAACTGAAAGTTCATTTTTTTCGTTCGAGAAAACTATTTCATTTTTGGTTTGGTTATTTTTGGTTACTTTTATTTACTTGAAAATTCAACTTTTTTGTGGAGAATTCCACATTTTGGTTGAAAATTTAACTATTTAGTTGAAATTTTATGTAGTTAATTGAAAATTGATCTTTTTAGAAGGATATCAATTTTTTGTTTTGAATTTTAACTGTTTCGTTTTAAATTTTACCTTTATGTTTAAAAATTCATCTGTTTAAGATAATATCTTAAGCTAATATCTGTTTAAGATAATATTTTTGTTCAAAGATTTATAATTTTAGCTGAAAATTCTTCCTTTTTTTTAAAATTAATTTCTTTAACTTCAAATTTAAGTATTTGAAAATTCAACTGATTGGTTGAATTTAACTTTTTTGTAGAAATTTCATATTCTCGGGTCGAAAATTCTACTGTCTTGTCAAATATTCGTATTTTTTTATTAAAAAATAATGCTCTTGAATGAAGATTTATCTGCTTCATTTGTTGTTAAAAATTGATCTTTTTTAGTTAGAAAAAGCGGAAAATTGATGTGATTTGTTGAAAATTCGTATTTTTTTGTAGAATGTTCATCTTCCATGTTTGTAAAATCTCATCTTTTTGTTTGAAAATTAAAATATTTTGTTAAAAATACTTCTTGGTTGAAAATTCACCTTTTCGGCCAGAAATTTCAATTTTTTTGGCAATTTTTTTTCTTGAGTAGCATTTTTTTATACTGATTTTTTCAGTAGAAAGTTCACCTCTTTTGGTTAAAAGTGCAACTGCCTGCTTAAAAATTAATATATTTTTATCGAAAACTTTTTTTGTTAAAACTGAAATTGCTTTTAAAAAGTTCGTACTTTTGTCTCTACAATTTAACAGTTTGCTGGCAAATTAAATTCTTTAGTTGAAAATTGATGTAATTTGTTGAAAATTCAACTTTTTTTAAAAATTTAACTTTAAATGTAACTACTTTGTTAAAAATTCAGTCGTTTGGCGAAAGTTTAACTTTTTTGTAGAAAATCAGTATTTTTGGAATGAAAATACAACAAATTGGCATAAAATTCCATTATTTCATACAAATTTAAAGTTTTTTTGTATACGATTTATGTGATTTGCTGAAAGTTCTTCAGTTATTAGAAAATTAATCTTCTGTCTTGAAAATTCATATTTTTGACTGAAAATCGTAATATTTGGTTAAAAAGTCATTTTTCTTGATTAGGAATTTATCGTTTGACTAGAAAGTTTAACACTTTGGTTCAAAATTGATTTATTTTGTTCATAATTCGTCATTTTTGGTAAGAAATTATACTTCTGGGTTGAAAATTCATCTTCTTGATTGAAAATTAAACTGTTTGGTTGAAAATTGAAAAGTATTGTAGAAACCTCATCTTGTGGATGAAAGTTCAAATTTTTGGTCGAGAATTAATCTGTTTTGTTTGAGAATTCAACTATTTTGTTGGAAACTCGTTTTTTTTATCCAATTCAACTTTTTTTTAATTTAAAAATTAAAACCTTTTTTCTTGGTTAAAATATAAAGTATGACGTGATACAGGTACTTGGTTCAAAATTTTATAAAAAACGGTACGGAATTCATTATTAACTGAAAAGTAAAAAAATAGTGGCATTAGGAATCAATTGTGCACTTAGAAAAATGTTTGTTTGAATCAAACAAATAATTTATTCAAATATGGTCAAAGAAATATTTGATTGATATAAATAAATTTTGTTTATTTTTAGCAAAAATTTATTTGATTCGAACAAGCCATTCTTTAACTCAAACAAATTTTATAAAAAATATTGTCTTCAGTGACATTTCTTTAGAAATAGTCCGAGTTCTGCATTTTTGAAACCCAAACTAAAAAACCTGATTTTTTACTTGCAGCATAGTAGCACAGATAAGACAGAAAGCTACCTGCGCGTAAAGGACCGCAGGTATTCCCTAGTATGATTTTAACAGCTTTAACTACCCAAACACCATAAAAAAGTTCATGGTGTCCGAACCCCGTGTTTACAACTCTGACTCCCGGAGAGAAAGTCAAGTCAGACCTGGGGTTTTTTAGAAAGGGTTTCTTCTGCCTTTTGATGTGCCGGTGACTTTTTCCCTGGCGTTTTCAGAAAGTTTTCTTTTTTTATGTCCTTTTTTGTCTCTCAACCCCTGCAATAAACTGACCATCTAGAATTACTCTTTTGTGGAAGGGAAAGCGAGGAAAGAGAGAGTTGAGATTTGTGACAGGGCGGAAACGATGTTCGTGACGAAGAGCACAACCGCTAATGCTGATTTTCGCTGTAAGACTTTTTTTCAGTCGAGGTCAACTTTTTCTAAGAATTTAAAAAGGTTGGGTTTTTTCTTCTAGATTGGGAAACAGTTAAATCTGGAAAATTATTGACTTATTGATTAGAATATTGCGACCCCTTGTAATCCACCCTTACATAAAACTATTATAGGAAATTCAGTATAAGTAATTATTTTTCTACAATGAATTTTTCATAATTCTTGTTGTCCATTCTGGGCAAACCGTTATCGAAAATCTTGATAAAAAATAACGGAATTTAAAAAAATTATAAAATCTTACAAAAAATATCACAGGAGTAATTATTTTCCTATGATGAATTTTTTAGATTTTTTTTTGCCATTATGAGCAAACCATTCTCGAAAATCATGATCAAAAATTAACATAATAAAAAATCCTTGTAATCCTCCCTTACGAAAAAATATTATAGGAAATTCAGTATAATTAATTATTTTCCTATGATGAATTTTTTATCATTTTTGTTGTCCATTCTAGACAAACCATTATCGAAAATCTTCATAAAAAAATACAGAATTCAAAAAAATAATAAAACCTTACAAAAAAATATAACAAAAAATTTAGCATAAGTAATTATTTTTCTAAAATGAATTTTTTATAATTCTTGTTGTCCATTCTGGGCAAACCGTTATCGAAAATCTTGATAAAAAATAAAGGAATTTAAAAAAACAATAAAACCTTACAAAAAAAATATCACAGGGAATTTAGTATAAGTAATTATTTTCCTCTAATGAATTTTTTATAATTTTTGTTGCCCATTCTGATTAAACCGTTATTAAAAATCTTCATAAAAAAATAACAGAATTTCAAAGAATTGTCAATAAGTTAAAAAAAAATTCAAATACATTGATGGATTTCAAGGAAATTTAAGTTATTCTAAGTCATTTTCACATTATTTAAGCAAATAATAACAATTTCACAGAATTTCAAAGATCACCAAATAAATTATGAGATTCTAAGGGATTCCAAATATTTTTTTAAAGGAATTTTTGAAATTTCCAAACATTTCAACTAATTTTAAAGGATTTCATCGTTGTTAAAGATACTAAAAAATCTTTTTGCAGATTTCAAGGAATTTTGAAACATTTTAAAGATATTCAAACATTTACGGGATCACAAAGGATTTCAAGTTTTTAAAAAGTATTTCAAGGAATACAGGATTCACAGGATTTTCTTTAATCTCCAAGGATTTCAAGGGATTTAATAAATTTTAAGGGATTTTAAAACTTTTTAGGTATTTTAAACGGGGTTTTGTTTAAAAACTTTAATGAATAATTTTTATTTAATTTATATTAAAGTGATTTAAAATGATTTTTACTTATTTGAATGGATTTTTAAGATTTCCAAAGATTTTGAGGAATATTCCGGGATTTTAACAAATTTCTCGATAACTTTACGAAATATATTACATTTTATTTCGGGGTATTTCTACGGATTTTAAGAATTTTGAAGGATATGAAAGAATTAAAAATATTGTTTAAAATTTTATTGGTTTTAAGTTATTTAAAAATATTGACAGGAATCTAAAGAAATTTAAGAAAATTCAAGGTATGTCAAAGAATTGTGCATGCTTTCCGAAGATCTGAAGAGATTTCTACATAAATTTAGAAAATAAATCAAACCTAATAAATTTCAAGAGGTTCCTAGCGATTCTAAAGATTTTAAGGATTTTAAGCGTTTCTTTAAAGAACCTTAATTTATATATTTAAGGGATATGTTACTTTAAAAGATTTACAAGAACCTCAAGAGATAAAAAATTTTTCAAGGGTTTTCAAAAAATGATGTAGGATCTCCCAAAGATCTGAAGAGATTTTTAGAGAACTTTAGAAAATAAATTAAATAAGAGGAAATTGCAAGATATTTAAAAGATTTCTAGGATTTTTATAAAGAGTTCCAAAATGGATACGTTTAATTAGATTTATATTTTAAAGGATTTTAAATTTTTTTTACGATTTCCAAAGATTTAAAGCGATTTAAGGAATTCCAAAGAATTTTACAATTTAGAGGATTACAAGGATTAAAAAATTTCTAGATATTTGAATTGTTTTTTGTTAGAGAACTTTAATTAAAGAGTTTGTAATTTAATTTATATTCTTGAGTGGTTTGAAATAATTTTTGTTTATTTTAATAGGGTTTCGCGATTTGCGAAGACTGCAAGGAATTGAAGAAATTTCAAGATTTATCAAATTTTATAGGATTTCAAAAATTTCCAAAAAATTTCAAATATATTTCAAAATTTAAATATATTTCCAAAATTATCAAGGAATTTCCAAAGATTCCGAAGGATCTTCGTAGATTTCAGTGCAATTTTCAACAATTAAAAAAATCAAGAGAAGTCAAAGATTTTTTGGTGTAAAGTTCTATTATGTGGAATATTTATTTTAGTTTTCTTCAGTATGAGATTATGAATGGTTCCCTTGTAGTTTGTCTACTTTTTAGTCCATTCCGACAATATTTTTTTATTATTTATTCTAATTCAATCTCATGCAATATTTTTCTGCCACAAATATGTAGTCCTTTACAATCCCATGCACCTTAAAATCCCATGCACCTTTAAATCCCATGCACCCTTGAAATCCGAGTAATAAACTCCTCGGCATAAAATCATTTTTTTAAGTTTGAAACATTTTAGTTTATGGTATTAAAATTATACTTATAATTTTAGAAAAGCACTTGCAGAATATTTAAAGCACGTTAAAAAAAAATCAGTTTTTTGACTCTTTCAAAAGTAAGATTACTTTATTTTTGTTTTGTTAAACTTTCAGAGGGCCGCATGTCCAACCTAAATACCCTGGACATATGCCGTTCTGAGGCGTTGTCAAAGCAGAATTACAATGATCTAACTTGGGAGGGTCAATATGCATATAGTACGTATATTTTTTAATCATTTTCGTAATTTTCATGATCGAGTTTTTAATTTAATTTAACTTATAATTTTTTATTCAATTTTTAGAATTATATATAAAAATAAGTGCGGATAGTTTATGATTTTTTTGCAAATTTGAAATATTATTTTTTAATTGAAAATGATTAATAAGAATAAGAATTTACGACCTGATACCTCTTTACATAATTGAAAAAACGACCTTACAGACTACGAAATTTTAATTGGGATTTCATCAGAAAAGTGAATGTATATTAATGTATTTTAAAAAAATTCATCAACAGTTTTTTTTTAAACTTGCTTGCTTCTCAAAAAATAGATTTTTTAAAAATACATTAAAAGTTGGTAAAAATAATATCCACGTTTATGAGAAGAATATTAATTGAAATCGGTTTTCAAATAAAAAAAAAATTTAATTTGATACCTCTTGAATTAAAAAAAAAAATGAAATTTGCGAGGAAAAATTTGATCAGTTTTTGACAATGAGGTAACAGTCAATAACTTAGATTGTATGTTTGTTTGCTGAAGGCTTTTCTGATTTGCCTTATATTTTAATTTGGTAAAATTATTGCCCTTTCCCGCGGTTGAACTTTTTAAAATATTTTGTTTGTTTAAATTCAAGCAGGTTTTAATTCAATAATCACCATACATTGTGCTTAATTTTAAGATTAAGTAGACATTATTAATAAACTTTTTATTGTAAAATTTATTAGAAGACATATGATCGGACTTCTTCGCGTAGCTAATTTAATTTTAACCAAAAAAACACTTCGGCTCTTTTTGATAAATAGATTAATGAATATAAAAAATATTTAAAATCTATTCTTATAAAAAAAGAGATAAAACAGTTCGATAAATACATAGGATATTTGAATTTTATTTTTATAGTCCGATTGGGCGCATGGAAAGATTTGAGGCTTCTCGTTCGATAACCGAAGTTAAGCAACGCATTGCTGCTTTATATTCGGATGGGTGCCGCCGTGCTAAATTGAGTGTCTTTGTTGATCAGCTTTTTAAGCTGTTAAGGCCAAAACTAATATAAATATTCAGGTTAATTAATACGAAATGGATGGTCCTCGTGATCCCTTTTCTAATTGAATCAATTTTTTGTTTTTTAGTTTTTTAGTTCTTAAAACTTTTCAATTTAAAAACCTCAATTTAAAATTGTTAAAAAATTTTCATAAATTGTTATCAATTGTCAATTATTTTCTCGTGTTAAAAAATCTTTTAGCACTGGTGCGAATTACTACATGCCAGGGAATTTCGGAAAGACAGGGAATTTAAAACTAGGCAGGGAAAGACTGGCAGGGAAATTTCGAGAAACTGAAGTTTAAATTAATTTCATCATTTTGTTGATACTTTAACAATTTTGTTGAAAATTAAATCTTTGAGGTTGACAATTCAACTGTATTGTTGAAAATTCGTCTTTTTGGGCTAAAAATTTATTTATTTTGGTAGGAATTAAATCTTTTTTGGTTAAAAATCACAACTGCTTGTTTGAAAATAAATTTGTTTTGGTTCAGGATTCAACTATTTTGTTGAAAATTTTCTGTGTTAGATTAATTAAACAGTTTTTGGTTTAAAATAAAAATATTTTGTTGTTGAAATATCAACTATGGTATTTTTTGTTAAGAATTAATATTTTCTGGTTGTTTATTCAACCTCTTAGTTGAAAGTGGAACTATTTCTTTACAGTTATTTTTTTTTCTAAAAAATTAGGTATTCCATGTTTCGTTAAAAATTTATCTTCAAATGCAAATTCAACTATTTGGTCAAAAATTCATGCATTTTGCTAAAAAGTCGACTTTTTGGTTTAATAATAATCTTATTGGTGATCATTTCATCTTTTTAGTTACATTTTTTTCCTTTTAAAAAATACATCTTTTAGTTTAAAATTTAACAATTAGGTTGAAAATTCCTTTAAAGTTAAAATCTTTTTTTGAAAATTTATTTTTTCAGTAAAAACATGAATTTCAAACCCAATAAGAAAAATTTCCAACGAAATAGTTCCATTTTTTAAACCAAGGACATTACGCTTCTATAAAAAAAGTTGAATTGACAGTTCAAATAATAATTTTAAAATTAATTTTCAACTAAAAATATAAATCTATTTCTGATTGAAAATGTATCTTCTGTTGTAGAAAGTTCATGTGTTTTATTGAAAACTTGTCTTTTTTATAGAAAATTCATCTTTTAAGTTGAATATTCAACTTTTTTTAAAATTCATTTTTATTTTTGAAGATTTATCATTTTTGATCAAAATTAATTTGTTTGGTTGAAAATTTAACTATTATTTTTTTTGTGGTAAATAGATTGTTTTTTATATAAATTTAATCTTTTTGGTGGAAAATTGAACCATTTCGTTGAAAACTTCTTATTTGGTTTAAAATAATTTTTTTTACTGAAAAGATAAAATTTCAAACAAATATTTTTATTTTAAAGGAATTTTCAACCCAATAGTTTGGTTGAAAATTGATCTTAGTTGGTTGAAAATTTATTTTTATACTAAAAATTCAACTGTACTATTTTTGGTTAAAAATTTATTTCTTCGTTTGAAAATTTTATTATTACTATTATTTTGTTCAAAATTTGTCTTCTTTAGTAGAAAATTCATCTTTCGGGTTGAAAATTCAACAATTTATTTGAAAATTCTTTTTTTTACGATTCATCATTTTAGTTAAAGATTAATTTCTTTGGTTAGAAATTCAAAGATTCATTTCTTTGATTGAAAATTCAACTATTTTGTTGAAATATCACTTTTTTAGTTGAAAATTAGGTTTTATATCTCAAAATGTAACTATATCTTCATTGCTCGAAATTTCATCTGTTACTTAAAAATTCGTTTATAACTTTGAAAATTCATATTTTTGGGTTGAAAATTAAATTATTTTGTTAGCAAATGCATATTTGTTGGTTGAAAATTCAACATTTTAAAAAAATCCTATTTTTTGTTTGAAAATTAGTCTCTTTTGCTTTGTGATTCCACTGATTTATTGAAAATTCGTAGATTTGATTTAAAATCAATTTTTTTTTTTTGGTATGAAGTATCAACTGTTGCACTTTTTGTTGAGAATTTTTTTTTAGTCAAAGATTCATTAGTTTCGTTTAAAATGGAACTATATATATATTCTTTAAAATATCTTATTTTTGTTACAAAATTATTTTTAACTGAAAATTTATTTCTTGGTTTTTTGACTAAAAATTTATCTTTTTTAATTGAAAACTCAACTATTTATTACAAATTTAATGTATTTTCCATATCTCTTATGCAATTTTTGGATGACCTCTTATAAAATTCTGTACGATTGTTCTTACTAGAATTGAAAATATATTTATAAACAAACAATTTTTTCACGTTTATATTATTGATCTCCTAGATTTAAATTTGGTTATCATACTCAAAATTGTTTTAGAATATTATGTCCCTGAACTTCCGAACGTTCAAATGAACGAAATATTTTTCCACATTTCTATTTTTCATATAAATATTGTTCCAACTGTAATTTGAAATATGCTTTATAATTCCGTTCCAATAATAAATTATATTCAATATAAATAAACAAATATTTAGAACTTTTCTTGGATTACAAAGTCATCAGTAAAAAATGACGTTCATTTGAACGTTCAAAACATGGAGATTAGACATAAGGAGACCAAACTAGTTGAACTGAAAATGAACACTTTTCTGTTGCTAGAAGTACGCACACGCGCATGTGCAAAATCACACTTCCGTATAGTTCAAAACTTCCCGAGTGTGGCGTGCCAACCGCACTTAAAAAACATATGGCCGCCGATGTGAATGCGAGTCAAATGTAAATATATAATTATTGAACAATGAATAGTTTGTGAATAAAGGCAAGGATGTTAAAATTAAAAATCGCTGTATGAAAGGGAAAGTTTGTAATAAGTGAGGTTTCAAGTGTATAATGTATAAGACTTTCAGAACGGTGTAAGTTGTATGTTTATTGTTTTTGTTACGAACACGTCGAATACCTGTCGCACGGATAGTGTTGGTAAAAGTAATTTGATATTTTCTTAAACATACTGCCTACCTCTTCCATAGCGAATAATTTTGTATTCCACAAACATTTCACAAAATCCTGTCTGATTATTAATTATTTATTTGTTCATGCGACCTTTCAAAACATAACAATGGAGGCGGCCATATTTTTTTTAAGTGCGGTTGGCGCGCCACGCTCGGAAAGTTCTGAACTATACGTAAGTGTGATTTGACACATGTGTGTGTGCGTACTTCTGGTAACAGAAAAGTGCCCGTTTTTGGTGACGTCCATGCATGACAGATTGGTCTCCTTATATCTATTCTCCATGATTCAAAACTAGAAGCACATCGGGAATTTTGAAATTGGGATTTAACCCTAAACCTTCCAAATTAGATTATCTTGGATATCTAAACTCTAAACCAGATCTGAGATTAGACTACCAAGAAACTTTCCCACCTTTGAATACAAGATCAAGAAATTGAAAAGTCAAGATCCCCAGCTAACCCATCAAACCCCATCGTGTTTCAGGTCCCAATGGCTGTCCGAGGCGTAGAGGTCGACAAACCTACACGCGGTTCCAGACGCTCGAGCTGGAGAAGGAGTTCCACTTCAACCACTACCTGACGAGAAGACGGCGAATAGAGATCGCGCACGCCCTTTGTTTAACCGAGCGGCAAATCAAGATCTGGTTCCAGAATCGGCGGATGAAGCTGAAGAAGGAGCTGAGGGCGGTGAAAGAGATCAACGAGCAGGCTCGACGGGAGCGGGAAGAGCAGGACATGATGAAGAAACAGCAGGCGGAGAAGCAGGCCAAGATGCAGCAGGAGCAGCAAAATGCCCTGCAGCATCAGCAGCACCACGTCGGTGGTCTCGACAAGACGCAGAGCGATCTCCTCAAGGCTGTCAGCAAAGTACCCACATAGGAGACCTTGCTCAGGCGACTCTCTCTTCTTTAGAAGAGAGCACTAACCGCGAAGCACACACTCGACTACGTACTTATACCTGGCGAGCCTCCAGCGCTAATTGGTCGCTGTGGTCTCGCTCGACTGATCCCTAGAATGTATTTTTTGTAAGAACGGAGGCGACAACGAGCCATCACGAACTCGTACGATTGGTGTTGCTCCATCAGGACAATTGCCAACCGAGGATGTCGAGACGACTACCAAGGCAAAGTCGTCCAAACGATTCCGTAGCAAAGTCGTCGAAGAGAAGAAGACTGCATCGTTTACGTTTTTTTTCTGATCGCGAAAGAACAGATTAAACGGAAACCCAGGTCCTTCCGTAACTAGTTAATACTAAGGTAGCGGATGGAGGAACCTCTGGATTGACCAAGTGCAACAAATTTCAAATTCAGCAAGGATTGTGGTAGGAAAAGAAGAAGAAGAAGGCTCTCGTTCGTCGAACGGTTCTCAACTCCTTTGATGATAATCACTTCTGATGCTTTTGCTTCTGGTGAAGATTCTACTCCTGCATCGATAAAGACTTAAAAATTTGCTGACGGCAAATTTCTGTCGGGAGTGGAACGAACTTTAAATCCGGTCAGGTGAAAGTTGTTGGAATTCTCGGTGATTCATTTCAATCTGTGACTATTCTAGAATCTAGGATCTAATTGACGATTCAAGTTCGCAATAGTGTTCGGGACCCTTCTGGGACTCGGAAAAGACAAGAAGATGCGATTTATGTTTAGGGTAATTCTGTCTGATGGAATCGAAGATTCTGCAAATTCTCAGAGTTTGGAGAATCGTTCAGTTATACCGGTGCTAAGACAAAAATTTATGTGTTCGGTTTATTTATAATTGAATTTGATTATTGATTAGGTAGAGAAAGGAAAAATGAAAACTGCGGGATTCGGATAGGGAGGGAAGAAAATTTTCGTTCCAGCAATTAGTGTAACTAGTTGTTTTACAAACAGGCGAAAGGTTATTATTTCAATTGAAAGCAGCCCCATTAATCCAATAGATGGCGCTCCGATCAGGTAGGCCTGTTTTTGCACTTTTATGTATATCAAAAATACTAAAATTCATTAAAAACTTAATATTTTTTATGAGTATAAAAGGGAGAACAAAGGTTTCAGTAACAATGAAAGCAACTATAATTAGTAATCCAAAAAATTTATGAAAACATGTAATTTAATATTAGGGAAATTGAATATAATGGTGGGTTTTTTTAAAAACAGTTTGAATTTTATTCATATTTTTCTATTGATAATATTACTTAACTAATGATAATAGTAATAATAATATTTAATCATTAAAAATATATTTATATGCAATTTATTTAATAATCAGGGTGACGCCTTTAACGAGAAACCGGGGAAACCCGTGAAATGACAGTGAATTTATTTTTTGACCGGGAATTTTTTAAATATTTAAAAAAAAATTTGTAAGTTCGATTTCAAAAGTCTGTAAAATAATTAGTCGAATTGTAACATTCAATTATGACTTCATTCAGTTTACAATGCGTAATTAAAAAATCTTTACCTGAAAAATTTTCCATTTTAAGATTTCATTGTTTTTTAAAAAGAATTTTAAAATGCTGCCTTGAATACTTGAACAATAAAAAATGAAAAGCGTTGCAAGTTGAATATTTTTGATGCAAAAAATTTTTATTTTATCAACTGAATATAAATAAATTATTTTCAAAAATGAATATGTATTTTAGTAATTAAAAAAAACAAACGTCCAATTGAAACTTTATAAAGTATTTCGAACCTAAAAATAACTTCATAATAATCTATTTTTTATAGAATATTGTTTCAGTCTATAATATTCAATTTTTAATCAATTCAATTTCAAATTTTTTAAATAAGAAAAGTAATAATTATTTAATATTTAACAATATTTGACTTTTTATTAAAGACAATTGAATTGAAACCATATATTTAAAAGGAAACAATCTTAACTGAATTTTAGAGAAATTTAGAGAAGTTACAAATTTCGTTACAAATAGTCACATCCTAATTTAAAACAAAATTTAGATTTTTGCGGATTTAAAAAAAAGTTTAGAAACTTTTTAAAAACTATGAAAGGCTTTAAAAGAATAAAAGCATTTGCTTAAGACTTTTAGGGAAATTGAAAATAATTATTTATTCTGGAAAATTATTTAAGAGCATATTAAAAAAGATTTTAAAAGATTAAAATTTTTTTTTTTAATTCGTAGGATTTTCTAAAAACTGTGTGAAAAATTCAGTTCATAAAAAAAAAGATTTAGTTTCAAACAAATTTCAAAAATAATTTTAAATTGGAAATAAAATCGTGGATTAAATTTTTACCATTTTTGTTTGAATCCTAAAACTCATTAATTTATACTCATTTGAATACAACATTTTTTAATTTAAAAACTTTTAAACTTTAATTTCAAAAGTTGAAAATGCTTCAGTTCCACTTTGAGTGCTTTTATTTGAAGTTTATTATTTATTACTTCCAGTGGAAAAAGTTTGAGCTTAGGAGTTCCAATTTTTAAATTTTATTGGCCGTGAGAAATGTTTGCGAACCGAGAAATGGCCGGGAGTTTTTTCTAGGATTAAAACGGCCACCCTAAAATTTCAAGTTCTCAATATTTTCGTAATTTTTGTCAATTTAGAAAAGTAATTTTTACTTTATCTAAAGTTGCAGGGCATATAAGATAAAATAACTATAGCTTTTATTTTATAAAAGGGAGTTGGTAAAGAAATAAAATTTTTCTTGGGACAAGGAATTTTTGACATGGAACGGGAATTTTTTTAACGAATTAAAATTGGGATTTAGAAGAAAGGAGTTTAAAAAATCTCTATTTCAAGTCAAAATTCGTCACAATTTAAAACTTTCTGCTTCCGAAATTAAAAAAAGAGTTCTTCAAATAATTTTTAGACTAAAAGTAGTATTTCGAAAAGGAAATATTTCTAAATTATAATATAATTTTTTTTTTACATTTTATCGTTAAGAATTTACATTTTTTTTCTTGAAAATTCAGCTACTCTCGATTAAAATCTGAACTCTTTTGTTACGAATTAATTTTATTGTTCGAAAATTCATCATATTAATTCAAAATTCATATTTTTTTATAATCAATTTTTTAACTAAAAGTTTAAAATAAAAT
>NC_046666.1:49613141-49649858 GCF_010883055.1 Belonocnema kinseyi | reverse complement strand
AATATCAAATGCCCTGCAACTGTAGATAAAGTAAAAAATAATTTAATTTCCGGTAATTTCCCGTTTTTTCTCGGTCTTTCCCGGTTTCCCGCTTAAGTCTCAACCCTGATTATAAATAATTTATATATAAATATATATTTTGTAGAGCTCAAATTTTTGCAACAATTACAATTGTTTATAAAATTAATGAATTACATTAGCAAAATAAACAATAAAAGAATATGAATACAATTAAAACTATTTTCAAAATACTCATCTTTATATTCAATTTTCCTATTATTAAATTTAATGTTTTCATGAATTTTTTTGTGGTACTAATTACAGCTACTTTCATTATTACAGAAAACTTTGTTCTTCTTGAAAACATTCATAAATAATATAAATAAATAATAAATTGAAAGAATTCTTGGCGAAAAAAAACCCAGTGAATATTTTATAAGACTCAACGAAAGTTTTCTTCCCATTTTCTTCAATTGCCATCCTCAGGAAAGTATTTACGAAGAAATGCAGTTCCTCGTTAACGTTATCTTCGCCCTTTTCTGGAGGGCGTTTCACGTAAGTACTTTCGACAAGTATCTCGAAAGATGATTGAGAATATTTTTTTACAGAAATACTTTTGACATCTGCGAAATTGATACAATGATATCTATTTTGTTAAAAAATAAATTTCGAGAATTTAATTTTCCCCTCCGAATTGTCCGTGTAAATTTTTTGTGTAGTGTTATTGAGAGTTTTTATTGTGTTCAAGTTGCAGTATGATAGGCTTTATTTAAATTAACTTACAATTAAATCTGTTATTCCGGTTTTGTCTCCCTTTGACTGACGCTCTGTTGTTCATTATGTTGATTTTCTTCAAACCCTAAAAGGAGAATTTAAGTTTCGAATCTGATTTGTCACTGTATTTCTATTCTAGAATCTAGAAGATTGATTTCGATTTAGCAATTAGATACATTCTAAGGTTCAAACTACTGGTAATAAGATCATTTTTCTTTCGTTTGTTAATTTCTTTTATTTTTAAACAAAGGATAAATTAATCACGAAGTCTTCACCGTATCTCTTTTACTCTTTTTCTATGTCAAACAATAAAAGTCTGAAACAATTGAAGTTTTTATTTTTATACTCATTTTATACCAGTAGTATTAGTTCAATTTTGTAAGTCCACTCGATAGCCATTGTTTAGATGAATTTTATTCAATCAACAAATTTTCTTAGTAAGATAATTGCACACTCCGATTTGCAAATTTTTTGTTTATACTTTTTTCGTTTACGTATTCAACCTTCGAACCCAGAAAGAAATTGCACCGAGACACACGTACGCAGACAAGAATAATTCAGATTTTGAAATAACATTTTCTTCTTCTCGATTCCGAGATTTGAAGATTTCTACCTGATGTTGAATTTTAAATTACTTTTGAAGGTTTGTATAGTATTTTACAAATATCAGGGTGGCCGCTTTTTAAAAATAATCCGTTGAATTGCTATCTTTTTCAATTATGATATCATTCAGTTTACAATGCGTAATTTTAAAATATTTTTAAAAATTTTGCATTTTAGATTTTCATTTTTACACATACATTTTTAATTTAAAGAATTTCAAAATGCAGTTTTAAATTATAATCTTTAAATTTGAAAATTTTTGATAAAAAATAGCTCTATTTTATCAACTAACATATAAACAAATAACTTAAACTATTTTGAACTATTTAAAATTTTTTTTAATTTATGTATTTTAAAATATTTTTAAAATTAAGGTATTTTTTATTTAATATTTTTAAAATTAATAAGATTTATTTTTAAATTATTTGAACTATTTTGAACTTAAACTATTTTCAACTATTTTGATTATTAATCAGTGAAATATTGTTTCAATCTAAAATATTCCATTTTTAACCCATTTAATTACAAATTTTTTAATTAAAAAAAGAATAACTATTTAATATTCAGCAATATTTTACTGTTCATTGAAGACGAATAAATTGAAACTAAATATTTAAAAAGAAACATTTTGAAACTGAATTGTTTGACATAGAAAGCCTTGAATCGTTAAAATTTCGAAGAGCTTTTGAACTTTGAATGTTTAATTTTAATTATTATCTTTGAAAAATGTTTATTTTATAAGTGAAATTGTTGAATTTTGAGATATAAATAACAGTTGAACACTTATTATTTGTAGAAAAAATTTGAAATGATGTTGAATAATTTAAACGAAGTGTGTTTACCGAGAAATTTCGGCTATTAGTACCAAAATTTTGGTGCTAATGACCACAGTCTAATTTAAAACAAAATTTAGATTTTCGCTGATTTTAAGTAAAAAATTTAGAAGCTTTTTAAGATTTGTGAAATGCTTCATAAAAAAATATTCTCTTAAAATTCCTAGGAAAATTGAAAGGGATATTTCATTTTGAATAATTATTTGAAGAGAATATTTAAAAAGAATTTAAAAGATTTCCAAAATTGTCAAAAGAGTATATGTAAGACTTAAAAGAATTGTTTTTTAATTTCTGAGATTTTATAAAAATTATAGGAAAAAATCGATAAATCTCTTTTAAAATGAATGGAATTTTCTACCATTTTTATAAAATCCTGCAAATGTTAAAAAATTGTCTTTAATCTTTCAGGTTCTTTTTTGGTAATTTTCGAAACCTTTTGATATTAAAATTTTGTTTTTAAATATTGTCTTAAAACAAATTTTTAATATGAAAAATTATTTTCAATTTTCCAAAGAATTTTAAGAAAATGTTTTTATTCTTTTAAAGTCTTTCACAATTTTTGAATAGCTTCTATATGTTTTATTTGAAATCTGCATTTTGTTTTAAATTGGACTGTGGCTATTAATACCGAAATTTTCAAAACTTAAACTGACTCAAATATTTAATAATTTTAAAATAATTTAAGTTCTAATTTAAGAAGTGTTCAATTAAATTTTTGTTCATTTATTAATGTTTTTAGCTTAAAATTGCTTAAAATAATAAAATTTAAAATTTTTAGAAGTTGATTGCTTGATTAAAAAAAAATTAGAACACTGAAAATGATAAGTGGGTTTATTGTGTGTATTTCATTTAAAATTTTTCAATTTAAAAGTGTTGGTACCTTCCATTGCGAACCGGGATATGATCGGACATTTTTTTGTGATTAAAACGGCCACCCTGAATTATGGAATACAAATATTTTTGGAATGGGATTTAATCGCTGAAGTCTGATTTTTGATGAAAGTTTGTTTTGCATTTTTTAATTTTTTTCTGGAATTGGAGAAGAGGAAAAATGTAATTTTAAAAATGAACGACCCTAATAATATATAATACCGGACGAGTATCTCACTCATAGTACATTAAATACGTAATTTGGTGTCAGGGTAGACCTTTCCGTAGAGTAGAGCCTGTTGTTGGTATTGCTTAACTAGTATACTTGTAAAAGACAAAACAAGCAAAATCATTGCGGAATGTAATTTAAAGACAAAAATCTAACTATCAAACAATACCTTTTCTTTTCACCGACTCCTATCCCACAAAGTATCCAAAATCTAAATTCTGAGTAAATATTAAAGAGAAATTAATATTAAATAAAAAATTTGTTACAGAACCCAGAACAAAATAATATATAATAATTTAGGTATAAAAAAATGGTAGAGAATGATCATTTTTGGGATAAGGGGTTGGTATGAAATGCGACCTAAAAAAATAAAATTACTCGTATATAATTAAAATTGATAAGCATATATATGAAGAGAGTCGGTTTAACGTGCTCCGGAAGCAAATAACGAAAATAGAATACGTATGAAGATGTACGTAAGAAATTAATAAAGAAGATATAAACTAAAAAAAAACAACAAACAGCTCTAATAGACGTCCGAACCCCAGGTGAAATCGCATATATATAGAGTATCTATGTATAGGTCATCGTAAAGGATAGTACTTTACCGCTAATTATCTGATTAAATATTATTATAAATAATATCCGTACGTAATTAAGACGCGTATGCGAGTCCACACGATAATCTCACGTATAATCCACATAGTGAAGTACCCTAATCGTAATAGTGTTTAGATTAATTAAAAACAAGAAAGGAGTGTGTAGGATCTAACTGCAGAGAATCGAAGATCGAACGAGAGATGCCTCGATTCTCAAAAAAAGGTGAGAAAAAATTTATTAAGGTGGCGGTAGTCTCTGGAATTTGTCTCTGGAGATTGGATCTTCAATGATCATTCATTGGACATCCAAGGATTATTGGATCTCCAAGGATTGCTTATTTAATCAACAATTCTTTATTGTTCCTTGGAAAGGAACAATGCTTCCTTCATTTTTTGAACTTGTCATGAACGAATATCCAGTGACTTTCTACTGGAATTCCAGTGAAGATTCGTTGGATCTCTAATGCTTATTCGTTGGAACTCCAAGAATTAATCGTTGGAACTCGAATGCTTGCTAGTTGGAACTCCAATGCTCACTCGTTGGAACTTCAATGATTACTCGTTGAAATTCCAAGAATTACTCTTTAATGTTTATTCAATGAAACTCTAAGCATTGTCCTTGTAATCACTGTCAATTTGACCTCTAATGATTGGTCGTTGCATTTCTGACGAACAAGGCGACATGTACAAATAAGAAGGTTCCGTCCCGGATATACCAAATGAAAAGGTGCTAACTCACGGCGCGAACTCTCTAAACTTAAAAAAAAAAACGAATTAGAACTCTTTCTTTTGATTTCTCCAAGATGGAATATTTTCATTTGGACAGGTTGAAATGTCCGTGGTCCTCGATTGAATATCTGTTGGACCTCTGAGCTTTGTTCTTTGAATCACTATCCATCGGACCTCCAATGATTACTTGTTGAAACTCTAATGATTACTGGTTAGAACTCAAGAATTAGTAGTTGGAATTCGAATGATTGCTCATTGGAACTCTAACGAGTACTCGTTGGAAGGATTGCTTATTGAATCAACAATTCTTTATTGTTCCTTGGAAAGGAACAATGCTTCCTTCATTTTTTGAACTTGTGATGAACGAATATCCAGTGATTTTCTACTGGAATTCCAGTGAAGATTCGTTGGGTCTCTAATGCTTACTTGTTGGAACTCCAAGAATTAATCGTTGGAACTCGAATGCTTGCTCGTTGGAATTCTAATGTTCACTCGTTGGAACTTCAATGATTACTCGTTGAAACTCTAATGATTACTTGTTAGAACTCCAAGAATTAGTAGTTGGAACTCGAATGATTGCTCATTGGAACTCTAACGAGTACTCGTTGGAACTCCAAGGATTACTAGTTGGAACTTCAATTATTATTCTTCGAAAAACGAATGTTTGCTCGTTGGAACTCCAATGCATAATCGTTGGAATTTCAATTATTACTCGTTAGAACTCTAATGCTTACGCATTGGAACTCCAATTATTACTAGTTGGAACTCCAATGCTTGCTCGTTGGAAATCCAATGATTAATTGTTGGAACTCGAATGATTACTCGCTGGAACGCCAATGCTTGCTCGTTGAAACTCGAATGATTACTCGTTGGAACTCCAATGCTCACTCGTTGGACCTCCAATGATTTTTTATATCTACTCAATTTCAGAGAAATATCCAGAGACCTGCACCACCTTAAGAAATATGTGTAAAATATATATATATCGGTTCCGCTCCGCGTATTCTGAGTTTTGTTGTAGGTATGTTTCGTATGTTTGAAGTATAATTTGAATATGTTTGAAATTTTGAAAACGTCAAAGAGTGTGATCACGCCCGGCACATGTATACGGCAAAATTTGAGCAGAAAAAAAAAGAATGTTAGGTTATTTTTAAGAGGTTCCGAGGACGAAAAACGGTGTATCTATTTGTAGAAAGCTTTATAATAACTGTATTATGATCAATTATTGCTATAGTTACGTTTGATGTTATGTCGTTAATTAATGATGCGTAGTGATTAGTGTGATGCAGTGGCGGCGCCGATACGTCCGAAAAGTAGATACGTAAATTCGAATAAGCGATTTTGTACAGATCACACTTAGGATATTTACCATAATTAGAGAGTCAGGCGGAAAAGAAGCAAATTCAGACGACCTTTGGGAGAAATTTGATTCATTGTACATATTTGTTGCTTCATTTTTCATTTTCTTTTTTTAATTAGTTTATAGTTTGCTTTCTTATTTTTAAATAAAATAGGAGAATAAAATTGACGCAGAATGTCGATTAGCCATTTTCATTGTTGAAAAGATTAAAGAATAAAAAGAGAGCGATCCCATTGACATAATTTTTTTTTTATTTTTCATGGTCGCCAGGGCTTCATCGTCCGACCTTTTCTATTTTTTACGTTGCCAGATGGTACCGCCTTTTGGCGTAAGGAGATTTTTTTTTAAGTAAAGAAAAAAAAAGAAATTATCGCGCGGGCGCCGTCCACACTCAAGCTTTCTGTCGGCTCTTCTCTGGGCAATATTCGGCTCTTTATGGTTATCCACCTTATTACGAAATAGCGACGCGTATTCATATCATATTTACCGTTCATAACTTTTCCCATTTCCCGGAAATCTTTGATCATCGCTCCCTTTTTCCATAACCCCCCCACTCCATTTATTATATATACTCGCGCTAAAGTCCAAACTTACCGGATATTAAAGTAAGTTACAATGCGGGCTTTGATGGACAGATTTTTTCCGTCTACCAAGGGTCGAGGGTTTTAATTTTTATTTTAGTTTTTCTGAAAATACTGTGGAAAATCTGATTTTAATTGGGTTGGATTAGATTAGAGAATTCGGATAAAATCCATTTTTTTTAAAACAATTTGGCGAAATTTACAATGCGTAATTTTAAAATCTTTTTTTTTCACATAAAAAAAATTTTCTTTGTTCGATCCTCATTTTTAACCTTACATTTTTAATTTAAAAAATTTTGAAATGCAGTTTTGAAGACTCATAAGATTAAAAATAAAAGCCGATTTGAAATTAGAGCATAATTGATTGTACAGAAAAATTATGAATTTGTTCCAAATTAATCAATTTACATATTTTAACGCTAAAAATGGAACTGTTTCTATTCGAAAGCCTTTTCGTAATTAAGCAAATTGAAACGTCCTATCGAAACTCTATTAATTTAAAATTATTATAATTTTCAAATTAGTTTATCAAATTAAACATTTTTAAAAATTTCAATTCGTATTCTAGTATTGTTTTAGTCTAAAATATTCCAGTTTTAACCGGTTGAATTTGAATTTTTTTAAACTAAAAAGAACAGTTTTTTAATATTTAGAAATATTTGACTGCTCATTTAAAATTAAATATTTTAATTCTAATATTCCAATATGAAGAATTTAAAACATGGAAAGTTTTGGATCGTTACAATTTCAGAGTGCTAAAACTAAACTTTGAAAGTTACAATATGAATTGTTCAATTAAAAATACATGTTTAATTCTTCAGTATAAGTAATCAATTTTTATGTAGAAATAACAATTGATTCCATAGTTAAAAAAAATATTAATTTTTTAAGTTTTATAACTTAAAATTGCTTAAAGTGATATAATTTAGAAAATTAATTCATTTTTTTCAATTTAGAGCATTAAAAATGATAACGTATCATAGATTTATATTTTTTAACAAGAAATTTTTGAACTGTTTAATTTATAAAACTTTAATATTTTCAATTTTCCAATATAACGACATTCAGAATAAAATTGATTCAAAAATGGACTATTCTCATACAAATTTAATTGATATTTATTTAAATATTTTAATTTAAAGAACATAATAATTTAAATAAAGAATTGTTTAATTTCAATGCCGTAAAAAATTTTTTCAAGCCTAAAAACCAGGAATTAAAAGATATTTTTTTCTAACTTAGTATTTGATTATATTTTTGATTAAAATACAATTAGATATCGTTCAATTCTGAAATTTCTAAAAATTCATTAGAATTTATGAAGAGAAAACTTGTAGGAGTTTTAATTTTGAATTCAACAATGGATTATTCTCGTTTAAATTGCATTAATATTTAATTTAAAGAATATAATAATTTAAATAACGAATTTTTTTATTTCAATGAGCGTAACAAATTTTTGCGAACCTAAAAAAACCGCAAAATGTTCGAAAATTTTGATCTAAATTAATATTTGATTACATTTTTGATGAAAACATAATCAAATATCGTTTAGTTACGAAATTGTTTTTAAATCATTAGAAGTATGAAATGAAAATTGGTACACGGTTTAATTTCGAATTTAAAAATAGATTATTCTCGTATAAATTTCATTTAAATTCGTCAATACAATTTTTTATAACAATTATTGAAATTGTTACTACTCGTGAATGAAGTGATCTTCTTTTGTAAAATTTAACTTATATTTCAATAAATTTTCAAGAGTAATCAGTTAATTACTAAGTGTTTAAGTCAAAGTTTTAGAGTTAAAATTTAAAAAAATATAATTGCCGAAACGAAATAAATTTTCGTAATTAAATCAAATTTAAGTGCTTTTTCTTGTTACAGATTTATGATTTCAAATGTTATTTCGAAATATACTTCTCTTATTATAACTCTTTTTGTGAAATTATTTTACACAAATTAACTTTCTTTAGTATTTTTTAAAACTGTTTTTTAAGGAAAATAATTATTTTTAAGCCTCCTGGTGCAATTATGTTGCAAAATTTGTGTTTTAAAAAGTTTATTTTGGTTTAAGAAAATGTAATTTTAGATTTAAAACAATTTGTAACGTTAAAAGGATTTAAACTCCTCAACCTGGATTTGAAGAATTTTCCAGTTAAAATTAAATAATATTTTCCATAAAATGAAAACTAGATTTTCTCCTGTGGCATTTGATAGACGTGGATTATCTGTTCATTCATTCGAATGCATTGAGTAGTACAACTTTGCCCAACTTGCCAAACTCGCGACCATAAGGTTCAAAATGGTAGGATTTGAGACAAGTGGCGCGAGGACTTCTCTTACCCGAATTAATAAGATTAGTATGAAACTAGATAAGAAAAATTAGAGTACGGCTCAAAGGATGATATCGCGTTATACCGAGGGTGTGATTGGTCGCATGTCTGAAAAATTAGCCTATAAGATAAACAATAAAAAAAGATGCCTAAGATAAGAAAACCCAGAATTAACAAAATTAAATCAGCCTTGCGCTCTGATTAAAGTCGATGAAAATCGCAAATAGCGCAAAACAGCCCAATCCGTCTCGCGAAACGCAGAATGAAGTTAAAATTGTTTGTTATATTTTCTTTACCTATAGATCATTGTTTATTTATGAGCTGTTTATTTTACTTTGTATTTTTTGCGTATTTGTTTTTGTTAATACGAATGGAAGAGAAAGGTACTGATAAACTCTCTATAAAACTAGCTTAGTGCGATTTACCCTTTTTTGCTACATACTTCCGTTTTCAAAACAACGTTCGGAAATAAAATTTCCTTTAGACCAATGTTTTTTTACCTTTTGTGTGGGTATGAAAATTCCTCACTTTTCTTCGGGAAATAAAATTTAAAAAAAAGCATCTAATCAAAAAGTCTGCAAGACGTAAAAACGAAAATCGGGCAAAATTCTTGTATTTGTACAGTCCTACTTTTCGCGTCGGGGGCCTCTAATAATTTCTCGTAATCTTCACTGTTTGTAACATAATAACAACGTAAGCCTTTCCCCTGACGTATGAAATTTAAAAAGTACCAGTTTGGGTAGACTATAGTCAATTAATTTTGGCCTAAGATCGGGAGTCTACGATCGGGAGCCAACGATCGGGAGTCTACGATCGGGAGTCTACGATCGGGAGTTTCGATTGGGAGACTACGATCGAAAGCCAACAATCGGGAGTCTACGATCGGGAGCCAACGACTGGGATTCCATGATCGGGAGACTATTCTCGGGAGTCTACGATCGGGAGTCTACGATCGGGAGTTTCGATCGGGAGACTACAATCGGGAGTCTACGATCGGGAGTCGATATCGTATTATTTCTTATTTCAACAGGCAGCTGATTTTACGATTATTAATTTAGGCCGTACTTTTCCTCGACTGTTATGCTTCGCTTTTATTTGTTAGCGACTGCGCCGCTTATTACGTTTCAGATTTGTTTTGTAAAGATTTAAGGGACAAGACTTTCAGTGATGAAAGTAGCTCAACAACTCAAGTCTCGTTCGTAATCTGAAATTTAAAAAAACTTGAAAAGATTTTGTTATTCATTTATGAACGGAACGTGCGAGGCTTCGAGTTCATGTAATAATTAAATGTTACATACATCTGTCAGCAATTGTTCTTGACGCACCATATGGTATGCAGACGGAGATAAAATGTTTTTATAATGTCTTAATTATCTACGTCCAACGTAAAGAATATGTACAAGGAATTTCGCTGGCAATGCTGAAAAACTATTCTAACTGAGAAAAAAAATGAGATATTTGCAGGTGTTTCACCTTTTACATTCTACAAAGTTTCACCAGAAATATAAATATGCAGCTATAATATAATATAGATAAAAAAATAAGGATTATTTTTTCTCAGTGTGGATGAAAAGTAGCAAAAGCTGAAAAATACGTAAATAAATGTAAAAGTTTTTTAAGAAGTGATTATGTAGAGAGGACAGGATGCCAGGCGAATTTCCTAAAAATTTCTTGGATCTCTCCGATGTCGCATTCTTAGGATAAAATCTGGTTCCAATCAGCGTAAGTCTTTAATAAAGAGGTTTAATTCTCTTACGTGTTGTCTCGCTGTACCTACCCCTAATTAAAAATATGGACGAGTCGTGGATTTTAATTGATAATTCTCGATGTAAATATTAACATAACCTTAATAATTATTATCGTAATTGCCCAGTGAGCGGAGATTCGTGGATCTCAGAAATTTTACCCATGGAATAGCTATTTATGTAACACTAGGAAAATAAGAGATCGTAGCTGTCCTACAATACCTACCTACCTACCTACCTACCTACCTACCACGATAAGTAATAAAGTAAAGAAGTAATGGAGTCTCATGTTTTAACTGAAATATTAAAATTAGTATTACCACGACGATGATGGCGAGACGTGCGGAGTTATGACGAGGAAGTAATCCAGTGACAATGAATGTAAATGTATCCATTTTCGAAACTTGATGTAGAATTATACTCGTAAGCTATAACTATGATACGCAGACGAAATAAAATCGTATAGTAAATTAAAACCCTTGACCACTTCTTTCAAAAACCCTTCCATTTTTTAGAAATTATGTAAAAAAGAGTTCATTTTCCTTCTACCCTATAATTTTTAAACCTTTTTCAGGGTGATCGCTGGACCGGAAAACCGGGAATTTAATGAGACCGGGAAATGACCGTGAATTTATTTTTTGACCGGGAATTTCACAAGTTTTCAGAAGAAAAAATCCTTTCAGCTTTCATTTTAACTGGTTTTTTAAATAATTAGTTTAATTTCGATCTTTTCTAATTATGATATAATACAGTTTAGAATGCGAAATTCGAAAACCTTTCAATTTGATAAATTTATATTTTAGATTTTTAATTTTTAAGCGTACATTTCAAAATAAGAATTTTAAAATGCGATTTTAAAGACTTAAACAATTAAAAATTAGAAATGTTTAAAATTGAAGATTTTTTATAAGAAACATTTTTAGTCGATCAACTGTGAATATAAATCAATTCATGATTTTTTTAAAATTTGAATTGTACTTTAATATTTAAAATGTAAATAATAATTGATTGAACAATAAAACTGTTTCAATTATATTAAAAAAATATGAACGTCCTATTAAAATTTTATAAACTATTTTTAATTTTAATATAATATATTTATGATTAAAGGCTTTTATTAAATTTCAAATATAATTTCACTATAAAATATTCCATTTTTAAACCATGCAATTTGATTTTTTCGATTAAGAAAAAGAGCAGTTACTTAATCTTTAGAAATATCTGACTTCATTTAAAATCAGTAATTATAAATTAAAAATTAAACGTTGGACGTTAACATTTTAATTGTTCTATTTACTTAATTTAATTTGTAAGTCAGATTGTTGAATTTGAATTTTTATTACTTCGAATGGAATAGTTTTTCGATTTAGTGTTCGATTTTTTAAATATCATTGACTTTGAAACATGTTTGGGAACATAAAAAAAAGCAGGAAATGAATGGTTTTTTTTATGTAAATAAAACGGCCACCCTGACCGGGAAATAACAGTGAATTTATTTTTCGAAAGGGAATTTTACAAATTTTGAGAAGAAAGATCCGTCCAAGTTCGATTTCAACAGTTTTTTTTTTAATAATTGCCTGAATCGTTATTTTTTCAATTATGCTATTATTCAGTTTATAATTCGTAATTCAAAAATGTTGCACTATAAATATTTTCTATTTTAGATTATTAATTTAAGCAATTTTAAAATGATGTCTTGAAGACTTGAACAATTAAAAATTAAAAATGCTTGAAGTTGAAAATTTTCTATCAAAACCATTTTTTTAAATAAATAAACAAAATAAATCAATTATTTTTTAATGACCTGCACTTTAAGTATTTAAAAGTGAACGAAAAACGATTTTAGATTAGTTCAAAATTTAAGAATTTTCAGATTGTAACGTTAAAAATTAAATGGTTTCAATATCGAAAGTCTAAATTCAAAATATTGTTTCAGTCTAAAATAATCACTTTTTAACTGAATCAATTTTAAATTTTTGAATTAAGAAAAAGATTCATTTGTTCAAATTTGTTCAAAATGTTCATTTAAGACAAGTAAATTAAAAAACAAATATTTAAAAGTAAACAATTTTAAACTGAATTGTTTGACATAGAATATGCCACAGATTATGTTTGAAAAATAATGTACAAATGAACATTTGTAGAAAAATGTGAATAATTTTAAGAGATACTTAGGAGTTTTGAAAAGATTCAAAATTATCATGTGAATTTAAAAAAGTTTCATTAAAATCTTCCAAAATAAATTTTACAAATTTCATAAATCTTTGAAAACCTTTTCATTTTTCCCTTAAAATAATTTTTCAAAATGAAAAATTATTTTCAATTTTCCTGCGAATCATAAGAAAATATTTTTGTTCTTTTGAAGCCTTTCAAAATCTTGAAAAACTTTAAAAGTTTAAAATCTGAGGAAATCTAGATTTTGGTTTAAATTAGGCTATCATTTCAAGTATTAAATTAATTTTGAATCATTTCAAAACTTCTACCCCTTAAAATTACTCAAATTTCCTCTACAAATAATAAAGGTGCAATTGTTATTTATACAGCAAAATTTCAAGGAAATTTGCTATAGATTTATAGATTTATCAAGATTTTGAAACTTTTTAAGGATGTTCAAACTATTTCAAATAAAAATAATTGAATTTCTAATTTAAGAAGAGTTCAGTTGAAAATTTTCAATTTTCAATTTTTAATATTTCTAGCTTTTAAAATTCCTCAAAATTATTTAATTTTGAAAATTTTAAAGTTCATTGATTAATTTTTTAATATAGAGCATTGAAATTTATAAAGTGCATTTATATTTTTTTATATTGAAAATTGTTAGTACCTTCCATTTTATACGTGTTAATTATTGAACATTTAAATACAAAAATTTTTAATTAAAAAACTTTTAAACTTTAATTTTAAAAGTTCAACAGTTCCTCTTTGATTACTTTCATTTTCAGCTCAGTTTTTATTACCTCAAATGGAAAAATTGTCATCTTTAGTGTTCATTTTTTAAAAATGTCATTGACCATGAAAAAAATTTGCAAAAGCCGGAATTCATTTCTTCGATTAAAATGGCCACTCGGTTTTTTTACATTTTCAAAGAGATAAGAAAAATTAAATTATGGAAATAACTTATTTTGAAGAATTCGAAAAAATAGAAGCTTTTTAATAATTTTTCAAGATTTCTGAGAAAATATTAAATAGTTTAGGTTTATTTTTAGAATAATAATTTTAAGTTTTTAAGTTATCAAAATATCTGTAAAAAGAATATGGAAAACTTTTAAGACAATTCTTTTAATTTTACAGGATTTAACAACATTTTAGGTAAACTTAATCTTGTAGGGCGCACAGTGGGGCAAAAAAAAACGTCCGTGGACAAATTTATTTTCAGGAGACAATTATTATCCGATTTAAACTTTTTTTAAAATGAAAGCTAATAAAATTCGCATCGAAATTTGATGGCCGATTTTTAAATTTTGGTTTATTTTTTTTATTTAATAATAAAAATGAATAAAAATTTGACTTTTGAAGTATACCGGTTAAAAAAAATGCTTTGATTCAATCAAAAATACCTAGAAAACTGAAATGAACTATCCAAAAAAGATGTTTAATAGCAATGCAAATGTTAAAAAATTGATTTAATTTGTTATAAATAAATAGTTAAATGAAAATGGTTTAAAAATAAAAATAGTGGGTCGTTATTGAACTATCAAAAAAAGTTAAAAGATGTGTTATTAAGAGTTAAGTCCAAAAAAAATTTTAATGCTGAAAAATAGCCAACTAATGCATTTGTTAATTAAGTTTGGTTAAACAATTATCAAATGTTATCGATTCATAGCAAAAAGTGATTGCTATAAGTAACTGGCTTTTAATTCCGTGAAAAAGCGGTTCCTTTATTTTTAAATACATAAAATGAGAACATTTTGTTCAAAAAATTATTTCTTACAATAATAAATTGTTTACTGTAATCAAAATGTTCTTAAAAGTTCAGAAGTTAGTTATTTACAATTAATTTCATCAAGAAAATCAAGTTTGTGCCTCCAAAAATAGAAAAAACTTTATTTTCCATAAAAAATACCTGATATGGATATTTGTTTTTCAAAATTCCTTTTAAATTAACAAATTACTTACTAACTTTTATTAATTCTACTGAAAAACTCTTTTTGTCCATAAATTGTTCAAATTTAGAGCGAATGAAGTGAAATATTTTTTGGATAGTTGCTTTCAGTTTTCTAGGTATTTTTGATTGAATCAAAGTATTTTTTTTAAGCGATACACTTCGTAAGTCAAAAAATTTTTTGTTATTAAATAATTTTTAATTTATAAAATAATTATCTTCTGAAAATTAATCTGTCCATGGACGTTTTCTTTGCCCCACTGTGGAGCATCAAGAAAATGAAAAAAATATTCTCAAGATTCATAGGAAATTTTCTAATGATACTTAAAAGTTTTGAAATTATTCAAAAATAATAAAAACTTGGAAGATATTTCAAGAACTTTGTAAGGTTAAAAGAAAGTGAAAAAAAATCTTAGGGTTTTCGGAAAAATTAGAATGATTTTTTATTTTGAAAAATTAATTTTAAGAGAATATTAACAAAATTTCCAAAGACTTCAAACGATTTATAAAATTGTCAAAAAAGAATCTGAAAGATTTTAATACAATTTTTTTAATTTTGTAGGATGGAAAAAAATGTTTTTTCTTAAGATTTAAGGAAGAACTTTTTATAACTTTTTATTTAAAAAAATGAACTTTTAGGGAAATTTGAAAAAGTTTTCGACAGATTCCCTTAAATTTCGAAAAATAGTAGAGGATTTTAAAGCAAAATGTTTCCATTTGGTAAGATTAAAAAATAAAATCGAGTAAATTTAAGAAATATTTAGAAAGTTTTAAGAGATTAAAAGAAAATTTTTAACTGTAAAAATGTTTTAAAGAATTTAAACCAAAACTTTAGAAGTTTTAAAAGAATTTTGCAAGCTTTAAGTGAATAAACAAATTTTCTTGAAATCCCTAGGAAAATTTGGAAGATTTTAAGGCTATTTATTTAGATCTGTGAATTTTTGTGAGAGAATTTTTCGGGAACGTGCTTTACATATTTTTCTTTAATTCTTTGTTGAAATTTCATCTTTTTGCTTGAAAAATTAGTTTTTTCGTAGAAAATTGATTTTTTTGCTGAAAATTAATTCTATTTTACTGCAAATTTAACCTTTACAGTTGCAACTTGAACTATTACTTGAAAATTTGTTGTATTTTTTTGGTTAAAATATAATTCATTTTCACCACAAATTTAACTATTCCAATTGAATATTCCATTATTTTAGCTAAAAAATCATCTATTTGGTTGAATTAATTAGGTTCGTTAAATAAAAATGTTACTATTCAATATTTCCAGTGGATTCCAACTAATTTCCACGATTTAAAAAGATTTTAAAGCTTTTTTATTGTATTGTACGGCATTTTAAACATTTAAAAGGATTTTAAACAATATAGTGTATTTTAAAGAATATAGTGTATTTTAAAATGTTCCAAGATTTCAAGGTCTTTTTACGGCATTCCAAACATCATAAGGAATTTCAGAATATTTGAGGGATCTATAGAATTTCAAAAGAAATCAAAAGATTTCATGAGGATAAGACTATACGGAAAGTTAAAAGATTTAAAAAGATTTCAAAGCTTTTTTTATTGTATTTTAAGGAACTTTAAACATTTGAATGGATTTTAAATAATATAGTGTATCTTAAAATGTTTAAAGATTTCAAGTTTTTACGGTATCTACAAAATTTGAAGGAATTTCACAATATTTTAGGGATTCATAGAATTAAAAAAATTAAAAGATTCCATGAGTATAAGATTATAAGAAATTTCTATGGATTTCAGAGAATTTCAACATAATTCCAGGGTTCTTTAATAGATTTCAGTGGATTCCAACGTATTTAAAAGATTTAAAAGGATTTTAAAGCTTTTAGGGTATTTTAGAAGTTGTCAAAGTTTCCGAAGGAAGTTTGAAAGATATTACAGATTTTAAGATGTTGTGCAGGCTTTCAAAAGATTTCACCAAATTTAAGGGATTTTAAAAACTTTAAATGATTTTAAATAATATAGTATATTTTAAAATATTCTTAGATTTCAAGGACTTTTGACGGCATTTACCAAATTTTAAGGGATTTTAAAGAATTTACTTGAGGGTTTGATGGAATTTCAACTGAATCTAATAGATTCCATAACAATAGGATTATAAAGAATTTCTACAGATTTCACAAAATTTTCAATGGAATTCAGGGGTAAGAAATTTCATAATTTTCCAAGTTAAAAAAAAAGATATTACAAATTATAAGATGTTTTTCGTGATTTTAATCGATTTTTCTGGGATTACTAAGTACTTCACAAGATTTAAAGAATTTTATTCATTTTAAGGGATTTCAAAGAGTTTCAGATCTTTGAAGAAATTTCAAGGAATTTAATGAGGTTCAAAAATTTGTAAGGGTCTTCAAATATTTTTCTAGGATTTCAGAAAATTTTAATAGATTTTTTAAAAGTATCTAGGATAACAATGATATGTAAATGATTAGGAGGGATCACAAATGTTTTCTTGGTAAATTAAGGGAATCAATTAAATGAAATTTTAAGGGATTTCAAAAGATTTCCCCAGATTTAAGGGATTCATAGGATTTTAACTGATTTTAGAGTCTTAGATGATTTAAATGATTTAAAAATTTTTAAGGAATTTTAAAAGAAGTTAAACATTTTTAGACTGTGTACGAGATTTCAGAAAATATTACGAAATTGAAAGGATTTTTTAGCATTTTAAAATCAATTTAAAGAATATATTGTATTAAAAAATATTCTAAGAATTCAAGGCCTTTTTACAACATTTACAAAATTTTAAGGATTTCGTAATATTTTAGGGAATTGTAGAATTTCAAAATTTTTAACAGATTTTAGTGGATTCCAACGGATTTCAACATTTTTAGGGCATTTTCAATGTTGTCATAATTCACGAAGGAAGTTTAAAAGATATTATAGATTTCAAGATGCTGCGCGGGATTTCAAAAGATTTCTATGGATTTCTCAAAATTTAAGAAATTTTAAACATTTCAGAGGATTTTAAATAATTTTGTTTATTTTAAAAGATTGGGGGATTTCAAATACTTTTTACAGCATTTACTAAATTCTATGGGATTTTAAAAGAATTGTACAACATTTGAGGGATTCATAGAATTTCAAAGAAATAAAAATATTCCATAAGTATGTAAATATAAGGAATTCCCATCGATTTCAGAGAATTTTAAAAGAACTGGAAAGAACGGCATTTAAAAGTTTTTAGGTTATTTCAAAAGATGTCATAATTTCCCATGAAATTTTTAGGATTTCGAAGAATTTTACCAAAATTAAAGCAATCATAGAATTTCAAAAGAAATGATAAGGTTTCAAAGAATTTTTACGGATTTTAAGGGATTTAAAAAGATTGACGAGTTTTTAGGAATTTCAGGGGATCTCAAGAGGGTATACACAATTTAAAAAATAGTTACCTTCTCTATTTAATATTTGAAAAATTTTGCCACACTATTTTGTTTCTATCTTACAAAATTTATGCTACTTTCGACAATATTTTGAATTTCTGAAATAAGTTCAAAGTCTAAATATATATCAATCTCCTTATCTTTTAAAACAATTTCTCAAAAATTTTAATAGTAATTTTTTGAATTTGGATTATTTGTTTTTGAATGACCTAACTTTATTTATGCCTAAAATGATGAAATCATAATCATTTTTTATGCTTCAAGGAAACAAAATAATTTTCAGAGAATTTGGTGGATTTCGAAATAAGGGACCGACGCAATTGAACGAAACGTTCACCACACTTGCTGAAAGCCCCCTTAAGCGAAATTTCGTATTCGCTACTTTTATACTTCAGAGGGTGGAACATTGAAATGGAATAATCCAATAGTTGAGAATAACCATAGTCGGTTAAATTCAATGGTTTTCTAGGTTTACACCCCACGTGACAGTTATCGTTACTGGTTCAGAATCCCGAGAATCAATTTTATTTTTGTCGTTTTTTGTTCAGAATTATTAACTGAGACAATTTTTAAATATATTTTTATACTTTTATAATATTTTACATTACGAGAACTTTTTTCATGCCTTTAAATTATTCTTTATAATAATTTATTCCCTTTGTGTTAAATCTTCCAAGTGAGCCATCTATTTTCGATGGTCGAGCTTTTTTCCACAGAAATTACTTTATTCGGTTCCCAAGGATAAGTGAAAAATATAATTTGAGTGGTTTGGTGAAATTCGAAGTGTTACTAAAGTTATTGTTAATAACATTTTTCTGCATGAATTTGATTATTATTTATTTGCTATCGATTCGTTGGAAGTATTTTGTTAATTTTTTAAATGGTGATTGTAAACTAGACACTCTTTCAATACAGATTTTTTATTTTCAAAATAACAGTTATTTTTTGAAAATATAAAACATTTATTTAAACAAATGAATATAAATATAACTTCTCTGTCTAATATTTCATTTTCATTTTTAAATTTATTTCATAACGCGTTTTTTAAATTAAACCTTATGAAATTTCTAACAAACTTGTCGAGGCATATTTAAAAAAAAGTTTTTTTTTTATTTAACAATAAAAATTCATTTTATAGAATTACGAAGATGCAATTTTGTGCATTTTTAACCCGACAGTGGAAATTTTCTACAAAATGTTCATTTAAACTAAATAAGTAACTTATTAATAAATACAATAATATAATAATAAATAAATTAAATTTTCAACTAAATAGATGAATTTTCCACAAAGAAATTTAGTTTTCTATACAAAAGTTGAATTTTCAAGAAAATGCATGAATTTTTAGTAAAATAAATAAAATCATATAATAAATAATTATAAACAAAATAATAAATAAATAGAACTTCAGATGGAATAGATATGCAATAGATATATAGTTACAATAGATAACAAGGACAAAAATAACTTGTAAAGAACGGTAATAGGATTTTTTTACAAAAATTTGTATTTTTAACCAAATATACAAACAAATAATCAATGAAATAAAATAATAAAATTAAATTTCAAATCAAATAGATACAATTTCCACCAAGAAGATTAGTTTTCTGCAAAAAAATATGATTCATCAACAAAATAAATCAATTTTCAATTTAAAAAATAAGTTCTAAACACCGTTGTTCAACTTTTAATCAATAAGTTGAATTTTCAACGCGATAATAGGAGTTTTCTATAAACATTTTTATTTTAAAATAAATAAATGATTTTTCATCCAAATAAATAAATAAATTCATATATTAAATAATAAAATAGTAATAATATAAGAATTACAAATAATAAATAAATTAAATTTTAAATCAAATGGATGAATTTTCCATCAAGAAGATTAGTTTTCTACCAAAAAAGATGAATTATCAACCAAAAAAATAAATTTTAAACCACGCAGTTCAACTTTTAACCAAGAAGTTAAATTTTCAACCCGATAATATGAGTTTTCTACAAAAATGTTCATTTTTGAACAAATAAACAGATAATAAATAAAGTAATATGAGTAATAATAATAAATAATAATGAAATAATACACTATTTAATTATTAAATATTAATAAAATAATGAGTAAATTTAATTTTGAACTAAACAGAGGAATTTTCTACTAAGAAGATTAGGTTTCTACCAAAAAGATAAATTTTCAGCAAATTACATGCATTTTAATAACAACAACAAAATGTGAAGAATATAATTCAACTTTTAGTCAATAAGTAAAATTTTCGAACTTCATTTATTGAAAGTGAATGGCTTAGATATCATTGACCGCGAAATTTGAAAAGAGTTTATTTTGAATGGACGCAAGTTAGTGGGTGTAAACACTGTTTCGGTTTATAGAAAGAACCCTTTCATCTTTCGATCGAAAACAGATGGTAAACTTGCGATTGATTCAATGGCTCCTCAGCGATAAAATTATAGCGCTAAGCATTACGTATGACTGCAGGTATCCGTTTCGCGAATTTACGGTCTTGAGAGCTACTGATGAAAGTCTCGTAAAATACATCATGGAACTGCAGGTGGTTCCACAAGCTTTTCTTGCAAACGCGTCTGACGGACTTTTTTACGATCAACCAATCGCTCGTGATGTATCGTCGCAAAATAAACATCACGTTTGTGTCCAATACGTGACTACCAGATGAAGATTCTCGCATCATCCATCTCTATAAAATATGGACATTTGACCATATTTAACTCTTTTCTCATTTTCTCATTTTCTCGGAGGAACAATGAACCTAGATCACTGAGAAAGAAGTTTGGTTGATCCAAAAAAAGTTTGGTTGCCCGAACAAAAAGTTTGGTCGTCCCAACCATATTTTTGGTTGCTATTGTAGCAACAAAATCGTTTTGTTGAGGCAGTTAAATTATTTTGTTGGATCGGTTGGTTGAACTAACCAAAAAGTTAAGTAGTCCCAACAAAACTTTTTTTGTAGATTGAACAAACTTTATTATTATTAAACCATATTTGTTTATATTAATCAAATTTATATTAGCTCAACACCATGATTTTTTAGACTTCTAAAAAATATTGTAGATTTTACAAAATAGTTTTGTTGGAGGAATACAATTTTTTCAAGCAACAATTATTTTGTTAGGAGAAAAATGTATTTTGTAAAAAAATATAAAACATTTTCTGTTTGAGGAGAAAACTAGAAGGACAAAATGTATTGATTTAGTAAAATGTATTTCATTTGGAGATAATTCGTTATATTAATCACAATTAATTTTCGGAATACTCGGTGATTAGATGAAAGAGTGATTAATTAAGAGATTTATCCAAAATACTTTCTTAATTACTTTCAAGTGTGTTTTTAGGATTCGAAATGTTTTTTATGAAACTTACATAACTCTTTTTTCAACTTTATTTTCTTGGATAAAACTACGAATAACATTAACGATCAAAATTCAGGGAGGAATTTTCGTTCGAATCCACCATATTGAAATAATGGTCAGCTGTTCGTCATGAGACTTTTTTGCTTTAGCTAAATAAATTATTTTGTAACTTTAACTACTTTTTTGGTAGCCGAAACCAAATTTGGGCAAGAATAACAAAAACTACTGAAAAAAATTATTTTGTTGTTAGGACATTTTTTCAGTAACATAGTATAAGGGTGAATCGGACACTGAGTGTCTAGTTCAATAATATGTAAGGTTTTAACAAAATATGCGTTATTCGTGGCTATTTATATACAAGGAGGGTACGTGGGTTAGGGTTCACAGATTATTAAGTTGTTATGACAGGGTAAATCGAAGACTTATCAACTGGACATTCGTACAAGTGTCTAAGGATGGCGCTCTTCGGCGAGTAAGGTGTGGATCTGGGGACAATGAGGGTACGTGGGTTAGCGTTCACAGATTATTGAATTGTTATGACAGAGTCAATCGAAGACTTCTTGAGTGCACATTCGGACAATTGTCTAATGATGGCCCTCTTCGGCGAAGAAGGTATGTAGATCGGGATAGTGAGGGTACATGGGTTAGCATCCGCAGATGAAAAGGTTGTTATGACGGAGTCAATCGAAGACTTGCCAAGTGGACACTTTAACAAGTGTCTAAGGATGGCCCTCCACGACAAAAAAGGTGTGGATCTCGGAACAGTGAAGGTACGTGGGTTAGAGATCGCAGTTGATGAGGTTTTTATGCGGAGTCAATCGAAAACTTTCAAGGAATGTTGAGCAAACTGAATACAAATATGAAGAACGTGGGCCTTATAATTAACGAAAATCAAACAAAAATTATGGCTTTTGGAAGAAAGGGCGAGAAAACAATGTCCAACATTGTCCCAAATGATGAAAGAGTTTAATGTTATAATAATAATAATAATAATAATAATAATAATAATAATAATAATAAACTCGGACTTCAATTCAGAGGTCCGGGGTTCGATCCCTGAGTCGGTACCTCTAGAAATTTTTCAATGTACCTTTACCGAGGTTCTGGTGGTTCGGAACCCACCTTAAGCTGTAGGTCCCCCCATCGTGTACTTGACTGCAACCCAGTCCGTCAATGATGGGGTAAAAACCAGGCTTTGTCCAATATGTCTGGGCAGACTGCTCTCATCAGATCACTTGATTGCATTATAAAAATGCGTCCGTGACTGATGATATATACCGGGACAGTCCCCTGCAAATTGATCAAATAAAAAAAATCCAACTCTAACCAAAAATGCCTTCGACATATTGGGCAGTATAAGCCTGTGACAACATTTCAACTCAAAAATGCTTTTTTTTTATAATAATAATAGTAACATCAGATATTTCAATTAGAAAAAAACCCTTAATTTACGTATTTAAAATATTTAATAATATAGGGAATATTGTGTATGTTTTATGATAGAACCTTGTCACCAGAACTCACGAAATAGAACATTTCAAAACACACGTTTCGAGATAGAACCTTATTATTTAGAGACTTTTGAAATATTGTGCTTTTTGGCCAATATCCATTCTTCAGCGTGGTCGTAGGTCAGAAAAACTGTTTTTAACTATTGATATTTATTATTATTCTTATACAGTTATTATACTATTTAAATATTTATTATAGCTATTTTGTTCAAAATTGATATTTTTATAATCTAAATTCAAGAACTTGGGTAAAAGCTAAATTTTTTTTTAAATTTATTTTTGTTTTTGATAGAAGGTTTATCTCTTTCGTGGAAAATTTACTTATTTTCTTGAGAATTCGTTTTTTTTTGTTTCAAATTAATTTTTTTACTGAGAATGTAACAGTTCCATTTTTGGTTGAAAATTGTCAGAAAAATAAACTTTTCGTGGTTTCGTTTCATCTTAGTAGGTAGAAAATTCATGTATTTGGTTGAAAATTAAACTATTTTGTTAAAAATTTAAGTATCTTTTCAAAAATAATTTTGTTGTCGAAAATTCAATAGTTTTGATACAAATTTATATTTTTTGTTGAAAATGTATTTATTTTTCATTATATAAAGTCTTTCTTTTGCTTCCAATTTCCTATTCAGTTTGCAAAAGATTCTATGTTAAAAATGTTACTAGATTAAGATTCTGGTCCTCGAAAATTGATAGTCAAGTAAAATGAAAAATGCTTTATGGAAAAATCAGGAAATAAATTAGGATATTATTGAAGTTTTTCGGTCACTCTTATTCTTGTTTTTCCTTTTTGTTCGTAATTTATAAATAAAATAAAAAAGAACAATTTTAATTTATACTGCGTCTTTGTGCCAATAAAAATGAAAAATGTATACGAATTTCACTTTTTCTTGGCATTCTGCAAGACATGGGACATTTTAGGACATAAAAAGTTTTTCGGTCTTCTAAAATTTTTCTGACGTTTGTAGAAAATTGTTTTTTTGTTTTGTATATAATACATACATAAAGACATACATACAGACATATATAGAGAAATACAGACATATACAGACATGCGTACATGCATTTATACAGACATATATACAGTCATACATACAGACATAAATGCAGACATACATAAAGACATATATACAGATATACATACAGATATACATACAGACATACATACAGACATACATATAAAAAGACTGTAACCTGTAAATTTGTAAATTTGATGAAAACCCACAAAGTCCAATTTACATCAAACTAATACCTTATTATTATAGGATGAAAATATAAACAAATTTTGTTTGACAACATGTTAGGTATTGTTGGATCGAGAATTTAGTCGGCAACAATAATAACAAATTTAAAAATGTGTTTACTTTTTTCTTCTAGTAATTAATAGATAAAGCGTCGAAGTTCAAAATCAAAAGTCAATTTCTGTAGTCTACTAAATTCTCGATCCAACCATGCCTGATACGTTGTCAAACTAATTTTTTTTTAAATTAAAAAATTACTTTAAAAATATATCGCCCTATTCACACTCTTTCCTATGGACAATTTGAACAGCGATAGAAACATATGATAATTTTTATGTACGATTTCTAGCATCGTGATTCGTGTTACAGGGAGCAATAAAGTAAACAGAATGTAAACCACAGCGAATCGCTCGTTACGATATATGGTCGTAATGTCAGATATCTACTGACATATTGTACCGATAGTATCGATCATGTGAGCATTTCGTGCTTCGATTGAACCATAACGCACTCAAAATTCTTTTTTAATTTTATTGTCTTTTTCAGCACATGCATGATAAAATCATTGTTTTTGATATTCCATGATTCTGGATCGGTCCGCTTCAAAGGTTTTACACTCTTCCATTATTTTTCCCTTTCAAAAGTTGTACTCAATTCACGACCTTTTTGTTTGTCAACTTTGGCAGATTTTTAACGAATTCGAAACTCGGGATTATTCTCCAACAATAATAAACAAATGTGTTTTTTTTGTATTGTTATACTGAAATTATTTTGGGTCATTTCAAACTATTTTACAACTGTTTTTCTTATTAGAAATAGCGCTTTTTTAGATTTTCATGAAGGATTAACAGAATGTGACAATATTTATTTTTCTGGAAATTTGAAAAAAAAGTTTACGAAATAACAATTTTTTCAACCAAAACAAATTAATTTTCAATCCAACTGTTGTAATTATTGCCAAAAAATACGAAAATTCTGCCGAAAGAAACGAATTTTCACATAGAAAAAAAAATTTAAAGCAAAAAAGAGTTTTCAGTCAATAAAAAAATTTAACTGAAAATATTATCAATCCAAAAAGATGAGCTTTTAACAAAAAAATTTAATTTTTTTACCAAATAGTTCAATTTTGAATAAAAAAGATTAACTAACAAGATTAATTTCTACCAAAAAAGATCAATTCTTTTAAAAATATTTACGTTTTCAATCGAATAGTTGAATTTTCAACGAAAAAAATCAATTGTCATCTACTTTCACCTGAGCAGTTTTAAAACTGGACATGATGTTAGTCCAATTTATATGTAATTAATTAATAGCTTATATTTTTTCTTTTTAAAAAATATTTAACCAGATAGTTTAATTTTAAACCAAAAATGAAGGCGTTGAATTTTTATTGAAAAGAATTAATTTTCAATTAAAAAATAAATTTTCTACAGAACAGATTAATTTTGTACCAAATAGTTGAATTTCATATTAAATTGTTGAATTTTCAACACAACAAGTTAAATCTGCTTTGAAGCGGTTGAATTTTTAACCCGATAAAATTAATTTATAACAAAAGAGTTCATTTACAACACAATTTCGAACAAAATATTAAATTTTATAACCCAGAATATAATTTTTCAACTGAAAATTATTTTATGCAAAAAAATCAATCCTCAACAAAATACTTTCATTCCTAAAAAAATAATTTAATTTGCAATCAAGAAGATTACTTTTCTAACAGAAAATACAAATTTTGTTAACAAAATGCATATATTATTAACCAAAAAGATAAATTTTTACTAAGAAGATTAATTTTCGAGCAAAAATTATTTATCCATCAATAAAGAAATAAAATATCCCACAAAAGTTTTTATTTTGAAGACAAAAAGATCAAAATTATGAAAAACAGTTTAATTTTTAAATGAAAAATATAAATTCTTAACATGAAAGTTGAATTTTCAACCTAAAAATATCAATTTTTTACTTAAAAAAGACGAATTTTCAAGCAACATACATTTTTAAGCAAAAGTGGAATATTTACATTTTAATAACAGAATTTAATTTTCAACTAAAAAATTGATATTTCAAGAAAATATTTAAATTTGTGACCAAAGGAATACATTAAAAAATATGATGAATCTTCGACCAAACAAAAAAAAATCATTTTCAGTCAGTTGGACTTACAGCATAAAAGATGAATTTTCTGCTAAAAGCACACAAGTTTTCAACAAATAAGTCTTTTTTAACCAAAGAATTACTTTTTAACCAAAAATAGAATAGTTAAATTTTTATTTAAAATGTCATTTTCAACCTAATGAAATAAATTGGTTTCAAAATAGTTGAATTTTCAAACCAAGAAGATTAAATTTCTATTAAAAAAGATCAATTTTCGACACAAACTGGTATAGTTTAATTTTTAACTAAACAAAATAAATTTGCAACCGAAGAAATGAATTTTGAACTTAAATGATGAATCTTAAACCAAAGAAATGAATTTTCTATGAAATAGTTGAACTATCAACCCAAAATAGAATATATTTTAGTTCAATAATAATTCAATTCATTAATCTTCAGTTAAGAAAAAACAAATTTTTAATAAAATAGTAATAATAATTTAATAGAATATAAAGTTATGTTTTTATGATAGGAGACTTATGTTTTTATAAAAAGTGACTTATGTTTTTTATTAAAAGAAAGCTTTGTTTTTATGACAGGAGAGTTATGTTTATATAAAAAGAGACTTATGTTTTTTATAAAAAGATAACTTTATTTTCACGGTAGGAGAGAAATATTTTTATGAAAGAATCGTTATATTTATATAAAAAGAAAGTTATGTTTTTATGATAGGAGAGTTATGTTTTTATAAAAAGAACTTTGTTTTAATGAAAGGAAAGATATATTTTCATGAAAGGAGACTTATGTTTATATCAAAAGCGGCTTACGTTTTTATAAAAGGAGAGTCATATTTATATAAGAAGAGATTCACGTTTATATAAAAAGAGAGATATGTTTTTATTATAGCAGGGTTATGTTTTTATGATAGTAGCGATATATTTATATAAAAAGAGAGCTATGTTCTTATACAAAAAACTTGTGTTTTCATAAAAAGTGATTTATGTTTTTTATAAAAAATGAGCTTTGTTTTTATAATAAGAGATTTATGTTAATATAAAAGGAGAGCCCTACTTATATAAAAAGAGAGTCATGTTTTCATGATAAGAGAGTTATGTTTCTATAAAAAGAGACTTATGTTATTATAGAAAGAGAATCATGTTTATATAAAAGGAGAGTTATGTTTTTATGAAAGGAGAGTTATGTTTATATGAAAAGAGTGATATGTTTTTGTGATAACAGAGTTCTGTTTTTATGAAAGGACAGGTATGTTTTTATAAAAAGTAACTTATGATTTTTATAAAAAGCGAGTTATGTTTTTATAAAAAGATACTTATGTTTTCATGTTAGGAGAGTTACGTTTCTATAAAAAGAGAGCTTTGTTTTAATGAAAAGAGAGATATATTTTTATGAAAAGAAGAGTTATGTTTTTATGATAAGTGACTCATGTTTTTCATAAAAAGAAAGCTTTGTTTCTATGACAGGAGAGTTATGTTTATATAAAAAGAGACTTATGTTCTTATAAAAATAGAACTTTATTTTCATGGTAGGAGAGATATATTTTTATGAAAGGAGATTTATGTCTATATAAAAAGAGACTTATGTTTTTATGATAGAAGTGTTATGTTTTTATGAAAGGAGAGTTATGTTTTTATAAAAAGAGTAATGTTATTTAAGTAAAAAGAGTGTTATGTTTATCTAAAAAGAGACTTATCTTTTTGTGAAAAGAGAGCTTTGTTTTTGTAAAAAGAGAGCTTTGTTTTTATAACAAGAGATTTATGTTTATATAAGAGAGCCATATTTATATAAAAAGAGAGTCATGTTTATATAAAAAGAGAGTTATGTTTTTATAAAAAGATACTTATGTTTTTATGATAGGAAAATTATGTTTCAATAAAAAAAGACTTGTGTTATTATAGAAGGAGAATCATGTTTAAATAAAAGGAGATTTATGTTTTTATGAAAGGAGATTTATGTTTATATAAAAAGAAACTTATGTTTTTATAAAAAGAGACTCATGTTTTATAAAAGGAGAGTTATGTTTATGTAAGAGAAGAGTTATGTTTTTATATAAAGAGAGTTATCTCCAAACGCGATGGATCGAAAGCAAGCATAAGTTCTTAGGGTTGAAACACTCCCTTCTATTGCAAACAGAAATAAGTACAATATTTCAGAAAATTTATCGCATTTCATTTGCACTCTATTGCGAAAGAATTACATATTATTCATTCCTGTTTTTATTTTCTATACATCTCGTGAAAGGTGGTAGCGACACTAAAGTGCACGTGCCATTACGTACATGGCTATCGTTATCGCGGCGCATAACTTTACATAGCATTCAGGCGTATTTCACCAAGTACCGATATCCTACAGAGCAGAATAGAATGCCAATAAGAGTGAAAGCATGAAAACTATTATTTGCGTACTTACTGCCAGGGGTAGGAAACCTTATCATCACTAACCAACAGTAGCATCCTATCTTTACATTCTACAGTTTTACAATGCCGCATTTCTTCAATTCTACATCGTTCCGTTTTACAGAAACCAAAACACTCTGTGGCTATTTTAAAGTTTGCATAGGCACGCTCTTACCAATCAATACCTTCCATTTGACTCAGTGTGTCATTGACTACTGTTTGTCTATCGTTCACTTTATACAATCGCAGAATTTCAATATGCAGAATGTAGTGGTTTGTTTTCGAAAGAGGAAAAAAAAAGATTCTTCAACGTAAAAGGCTTTCACATCAGAGAATATCTTGAAAAAGGTTCTTTTCTGACCTTAATTTTTTGTTAATATTTTAATAAAAATCGATCAATTAAAACTCCATTAAAAGAAATTCAAACAATATCTCAAAGCTTTTTAAGAATTTAAAAAGTTTTCAAGCAAATTTAAAAAAATATACCGTGGAAAAACTTTAAATGCTTTTTCTTTAATTTAAAAAGATTTTTAAAAAAGACGATAAAAATATAAAATATTTTAAGAGGGCTTTCTTGAAAATTCAACTAATTTTTTGAAAATCCCAAATTTCGCCTCGAAAAAAAGGAGAGTTATGTTTCTATAAAAAGAGAGCTTTGTTTTAATGAACGGAGAGATATATTTTTATGAAAGGAGAGTCATGTTTTTATGATAACTTACTTATGTTTTTTATAAAAAGAAAGCTTATATTTTATATTTTATATTAATATTTGCCAAAAAATACGAAAATTCTGCCGAAAGAAACGAATTTTCAAATAGAAAAAAAATTTAAAGCAAAAAAGAGTTTTCAGTCAATAAAAAAATTTAACTAAAAATGTTTTCAATCCAAAAAGATGAGCTTTCAACAAAAAAATTAAATTTTTTTACCAAATAGTTCAATTTTGAATCAAAAAGATAAATTTTTAAATAAGAAGATTAATTTCTACCAAAAAAGATAAATTTTTATAAAAATATTTACGTTTTTAATCAAATGCGAGTAGTTGAATTTTCAATGATAAAATTAATTGTCATCTACTTTCACCTGAGCAGTTTTAAAACTGCTTGTTTTGTTATATTTCTATAATTTTAAAATATTTCAGAACGAATTTTCATCAAAATAGTTCAAATTTAACAAAAAGTTGAGCTCTTACTAAAAAAAGACCCATTTTCGACGAAAAATGAAATAGTTAAATTTTTCATTACCGAAAAAAATGAATTTTTTACAAAATTCAAGAATTCTCGACCAAAAAGTAGAATTTTCTACTAAAAAAGAGGAATTTTTAATCGAAAATATGAATTTACTACAAAAAAGATGAATTTTTAAACAAAAATAATCATTTAATACCAAAAAAGTCGAATTTTTTAACAAAATTTTAACATTTGGCCTCAAAAAGTTGAATTTTCAAATAAAATAGAAAAAATTTTAAACAAAAAGGTTAATATATTGCCAGAAAATACGAATTCTGAATCAAAAAGTTGAATTTTCAAGTAAAAAGATAGAATTCGTATATAAATTGATTAATTTACTATAAAAAAGACGAGTTTTTGATCAAATTCAAGAATTCTATGACAGGAGAGTTATGTTTATATAAAAAGAGACTTATGTTCTTATAAAAAGAGAACTTTATTTTCATTTGTAGAGATATATTTTTATGAAAGGAGATTAGAGATTTGTTTTAATAAAAGGAGAGTTATGTTTTTATAAAAAGAAACTTATGTTTTTATGATAGGTGAGTTATGTTTTTATGAAAGGAGAGTTATGTTTTTATAAAAAGAACTTAGTTTTAATGAAAGGAGAGATATATTTTTATGAAAGAAGACTTATGTTTATATCAAAAGCGGCTTAAGTTTTTATAAAAGGAGATTCATATTTATATAAGAAGAGAGTCATGTTTATATAAAAAGAGAGATATTTTTTATGATTTATAATATATCATATTATTCATAGTATTACTTTGTTATTCCATAATTTAATGTTTAAGTCATTTCCCCAAAACTATGAAAATATATTTTTTCATTCAAATTATTCGCTTAAGATCGACTTCTTATCACCATGACTCCCAAACTTTTAGAGATAGAACATTCGATTTTTTTCATTTTTCAAACAATTTTAGCACTTTATTCCTTTTATAAGTGATTGGGACATGGGATAAACCTGAATGAGGCAATTTAAAAGAAAAACGGATTTTATTCATATTATTCATAGGTAACCTTGCTGATTGGAATGAACCTTGAGCTTAGCGCATCTATTTTTTAAATTAATTTCAGATTCTTATACTTTTTTTAATTAAATTTTTTTCTCAAAGATTATCTACTCTCGTCGCTCCACTGGGAATCGAACCACAGAACGTTCTAAAAATACGATAATCTCTCTAATATTATAATAATCTCTCTAATAGCTTAATGCGAAAGAACTCGACCGGGAATCAGAAGTTCTGTGATTCGATTCCCAGCGGGATGACGAGAGTAGATCTTTTTCCAGAAAAATTAAATTTTAAAATTAAATTTTTAGAATCTAGCCTAAAAATGATGTTAAGTATTTACTGTTATTAGAAGAGTTAACTTTATCAAAAGGTTTATTTGTAGTTTCACGATGATGAAAAAGATATCTACACTGATTGATGGTAACTATCTCTGATGATAATACAGATTCCTTTGAATTATTCTTATTCTTTCTCATTCTTTTTTATATTACTAGGGACCAACATGTTTGGATGCCAATTTAGACTTTCTTGTCAGGGATTATTTATCAGAAAATTACTGGTATGAACAATTAAAACTGAAATTAATTAAATTTCATATAAGTTCGATAAGAGTGGATCCAGAAACTGTTTCGCTAGTTTGTGGTTGATTCTGAATCAATTGATTTAGATTTTTACATCCTTAAAGCAATATTTAAACAAAAAATAGATATCTTTCAATAAATTGAGGTAAAATATTTATCCCTAAATATTTTTAAATCTTGATCGTATTTATAGGCAACTCTGCAGATTGGAACGAATCTTGAGCTTAGGCCAACATGTTTCGCAGGCAATTTAGACTTCCTCAACAATGATTATTTATTGTAAAATTCCGGTCTGAACTTTTGAAGCCGCCATTAATTAAAATCCACATAATTAGTTAAAAATAAAGCATAGATAATAATATAAAAATTTTTTCTCGTCGAATTTTCCATTCCTTTGTGAAAATTTAAAAATTCTTGGGATTATAGATTTTAGTGAAATAAACTGTACCTTGGGAAAAAGTGACAAAAATGAATGGAAAATTAGATTAGTTTTTTTTGGTATAAATTTCTATGGTTTTTAGGTATTATCTAAATTTTAATTATTGTGATTTTCATTTGTTCATACCGTTAGTTTTTATATAAATAATCCCTAATGAGGAATACTAAACTGTCTTTGAAACATGCTGGTAAAATAAAAAAAAAGAAGAAAAAATTTAAATAAATATTCCAATTAACTTGTCTTTTTAGATTTATTTGTTTTTAAAGTTATGTAAATATAATTTGCGTAAAATTCTTGAAAAAATTCAAGAAGAATTTTAAAGATTTCATATATGTCAAATAAAAATATCAACAAAAAAGTTTATTTTCAACCAAGTAGTTGACTTTTCAACCACAGACGAATTTTTAACAAAATAGTTAAATCCTTCACTAAAACAGATTAATTTTCAATACAAAATTTTCCTAACGAAAAATACAATAGTTGATATTTAAACAACAAAAAACTTTAATTTTAAATAAAAAACATTTGAATTCATCAAAAAAATCGAATTTTCAACAAAATAATTAAATCCAAAACCAAAACAGATTTATCTTGAACAAAATATTTGCATTTTAAACCAAAAATATTCAATTTCTACCAAAAGAGATGAATTTTCGAACCAAAGACGAATTTTTAACAACAAAAAATGATCAGTTAAGAAAAAAAATTTCAACCAAATTGTTGAATTTTCGAGGCGAAATTTGGGATTTTCGAAAAAGTAGTTGAATTTGCAAGAAAGCCCTCTTTTAATATTTTATATTTTTATCGTCTTTTTTAAAAAACTTTTTAAATTAAAGAAAAAGCATTTAAAGTTTTTCCACGGTATTTTTCCACGGTTCAAAAATTTACATTTGGTTATAAATTATTCAAAATTTTGTTGAATTTCAATTTAATTTCAATTCTTTTTGGACAATTTTGGCATAAAATGTTTGAAATTCTTTTTTATATTTTCTTAAAACCTTTCAAAATTCTTAACAAGATTATTTTTCCGAAATCTTCAAAAATCTACATTTTGTACAAAATTTGGCTGCTTCTGCGTTCCCCGAAATTCGGTAGGCTTAACACAAATATTTTCGGTATGCCTAGAAAAACTTTTCTGAAATTTTCTCAAGATGTAAAATATTTTCGAATCTGTTTAGCACTTCTAAATATGTTTAAAAATAATTGAAAGTTCCTCTCCAATTTTTTTGTACAAAATAGTTTTATTTGTTAAAATTTTTTTTCAATAAATCATTGAAAATTTTCTAAGGAATTTTCAGATTTTTTTATTTTCTTGAAACCTGTCAAAATTCTGAAAAAGGTTTTTATAAAATTAAAAATTTTTTAATTAGTTCTGAATATTTTTATAACACCCAAATATTTTTCACTCAAATGGAATAGGACTTTTTAATCAAAAAGAGGAATTTTCCAACAAAAATATTAATTTACTACCAAAGAGGACGAATTTTTAATAAAATTCAAGAGTTGTCAACTGAAAAGTTGAAGTTTCAATTATAAAAGATGAATTTATAAACAAAAATATTAATTTACTACCAAAAAAAGACAAGAACTCTCAACCAAAAAGTTGAATTTTTTACTCAACTAGATTCATTAAAAAAATTTAATTTAAATATTTTATGTTTAACAGAAACTTGAATTCTTACTTAAAAAAGAACCATTTTTGATAAAAAATGGAATGGGTAGATTTTCAATTACCAAAGTAATTTTTCCAAAAAAAAAAAGAAATTTTTTTCAAAACAGTCCAATTTCCGACTGAAGAGATAATTTTTTAACAAACAATTTTTAATAGAATTTATGAATTCTCGACCAAAAAGTTGAATTTTCAACTAAAAAAGATGAATTTTTAAACAAAAATAATAATTTATTACCAAAAAAGTCGAATTTTTTAACACAATTTAAACATTTGGCCTCAAAAAGTTGAATTTTTAACTAAAATAGAAAGATTTTTAAACAAAAAGGTTAATATATTGGCAGAAAATACGAATTCTGAATAAATTCAAGAATTCTGAATCAAAAAGTTGAATTTTCAAATAAAAAGGAAGAAGTCTTGTACAAAAAGATTAATTTACTATAAAAAAGGCGAGTTTTTTTATCAAATTCAAAAATTCAGAACCAAAAAGTTGAATTTTGAATTTTCGACCGAAAAGTTAAATTTTAAACTAAAAAGAAAGAATTTTTAAACAAAAAGAATAGCTTACTAACAAAAAAGACGAGTTGTCAAGAAAATTCAAGAATTTCAACCAAACATTTCAATTTTTATCTGAAAAAATTAATTTTCAAGCGAGAAGATTAATTTAAAAAAAAACGAAAAAAAGAACGAATTTTTATCGCAATAGTTCAATTTGAACAAAAAGTTGAGTTCTTATAAAAAAAGACCCATTTTCGACGAAAAATGAAATAGTTAAATTTTTCATTACCGAAAAAAAAGAATTTTTCTCAAAATTCAAGAATTCTCGACCAAAAAGTAGAATTTTCTACTAAAAAAGATGAATTTTTAATCGAAAATATGAATTTACTACAAAAATTGTCGAGTTTTTAAACATAATTCAAGTATTTGGGCTCAAAAAGTTGAATTTTCAACTAAAATAGAAGAATTTCTAAATAAAAAGATTAATTTACTGACAAAAAGTCGAGTTGTCAATAAAATTCAAGAATTCGGAATCAAAAAGTTTAATTTTCAACTAAAAAGAAAGAATTTTTAAGCAAAAACATCAATTTACTACCAAAAAATACGAATTTTTAACAGAATTCAAGAATTCTTGGCAGAAATTTAAATTTTAAACTAAAAAAGATGAACTTTTTAAACATTAATATTAATTTACTACCAAAAAGTGTTGAATTTTTTAACAAAGTTCAAGAATTTCGCCTCAAACAGTTGAATTTTTAACTAAAATATAATAATTTTCAAACAAAAAGATTAATTTACTACCAAAAAAGATGAATTTTTAGTAAAATCCCAGAAATCTCATACAAACAGATGAATTTTTAACTAAAAAAATAAATTTTGGAACATAAAGGTTAATTTTCTACCAAAAACATGCATCTTTTGGATGCGTACTAAAAATCGCTTGGGTCGTTTTTGAGAAAACTTTTTTTTTTAAGAGGTTTATCAACATATTTTAATAAAAATAAGTTGAACGAGAAATTTTATTGGCTCGAACTATTCAGTCTGGCATCCGAAAAAGGACTGGAGGTGCTGAACATCTTACGATATCTGAGACCCTTCCATATTTTTGAAAAATGGTGAAAAACGTGGAAAAAATCCGTTTTTTTTTTAATTGCCTCATTTAGGTTTATCCTATGTCCCAATCACTTATAAAAGGATTAAAGTGCTGAAATTGTTTGAAACATGAAAAAAATCGAATGTTCTATCTCTAAAAGTTTGGGAGTCATGGTGATAAGAAGTCGATCTTAAACGAATAATTTGAATGAAAAAATATATTTACATATTTTTGGGGAAATGACTTATTTCCTAAGCATATCTGGTAAAAATGGTTAAATAATTATTTGAAGAAGACTTGAATTCGAGTAGATCTAAAAAAAATATTGCTCCAGCTCTTATAGAACCAAAGTTATGGCCTTTTGAATATGACCCTTTTTTTAAATAAAATTTTGTTTAACATTAATTTTATAAATAAAATTTCTCGTGTTTTAAAAGAATTGATTTCCGCAACATTTTAAAAAGCATTCTTTTGAAAAACAAGAAGTTTTATTCATAAAATTGATGTTAAATAAATTTCATAAAAAGGGTCACATTCAAAAGGCCATAATTTTGGTTCTATAAGAGCTGGAGCAATGTTTTTTTTACATCTACTCAAAATCAAGTCTTCTTCAATTAATTATTTAACAGATTTAACCAGATATGCATAGAAAGTAAGTTATTTGCCAAAAACTATGTAAATATATTTTTTCATTCAAGTTATTCGCTTAAGATCAACTTTTTATCAACATAACTCCCAAACTTTTAGAGATAGAACATTCGATTTTTTTCATTTTTTAGAAAATTTCAAGCACTTTAATCCTTGTATAAGTGCTTGGGACATACGATAAACCGAAATGAGGCGATTTTCAAAAAAATGATTTTACTCCACATTTTTCACAATTTTTCAAAAATATTGAAGGGTTTCAGTTCTCGTAAGATGTTCAGCACCTGCAGGGTTTTTTCGTACGCCAGACTGAATGGTTTCAGCCAATAAAATTCCACGTTCAACATATTTTTATTAAAATATGTTGATTAACCTCCTCAAAGAAATAAAAAAATAGCTTTTTGAATATGACCCTTTTTTATGTAATTTTGTTTAACATCAATTTTATAAATAAAATTTCTCTTTTTTCAAAAGAACTCATTTCCGCATCATTTTGAAATGAGTTATTTTGAAAAACAAGAAGTTTTATTCATAAAATTGATGGTAAACAAAATTTCATAAAAAAGGGTCACATTAAAAAGGCCATAATTTTTGTTCTATAAGAGCTAGAGCAATGTTATTTTTATCTATTAAAAATAAAGTCAAGAGTTTTCTCAAAAACGGCACAAGCAATTTTTATTAAAATATGTTGATTAACCTCCTCAAAGAAATAAAAAAATAGCTTTTTGAATATGACCCTTTTTTATGTAATTTTGT
>NC_046666.1:49566379-49613041 GCF_010883055.1 Belonocnema kinseyi | reverse complement strand
AAGGATCACATTCAAAAGGCCATAATTTTTGTTCTATAAGAGCTAGAGCAATGTTTTTTTTATCTACTCAAAATCAAGTCAAGAGTTTTCCCAAAAACGGCATAAGCAATTTTTTTCATTTTGGACTCAAAATAATCGTGCGGGATCCCAGAAGTCTATTCAGAAAAAGTGGCATATGCAAGCATTTTGGTTTGAAGTCAGTCGAGGCACATCGTGTATTTAATTGGAAATAAAAAATAAAAACACAATTTTCTACTCTTCTTTTATTGGACCCTAGTGTTTAGGCCTGGAATTCAGATGACATGTCATTGGTAATCCGTGTGTGTAAAATATTAATGTGGGGAGTTAGGGTTACCAACGTACTGCAGACATTTAACCCCAGAAATATAGGTCTTGGTACCACCTCTTTTTCCTACTCATTTTTCTTCCTCTGTCTAATACTGGCCTTACTTATTGGTTTCATCGCCAAAACTGGCTGAGAAAATAAAGGTGGAGTGGAGAACGAAGGGCTGTTCCTATACTCGGAAGCCCAGAGGAGACAAAAAGGGGGCGAGTCTCATGGGGCCAAAGAGGGTGATTCCATCCTTGGAACGTGTCACGTTCTTATTGTCAATGTTGACTCAACACGAAACTTCGCGCATGTGCGAATGACAAATCTTTTCTAATGCGACGCTTTTATGCGCTCGGAATAAAAAAATAAAAAAAAAGTAAATCTCCTGCCGGTTTTCTTAAAGGGGGTGCAGCCCCTGGATGTTTTACAAGCCCTGATTTCGAATATTTTAAAATGGGGCTTTCAAGATTTCTTGGGGTCCTTTTGGGATGGAACGAATTCTCGGCTGAGATCCTGTTTTAATAACTTTCGAATGTCAATATTATTTCTTTCAAAATTTGGTTGTTAGGGGCCGCACAGTGGTGAAAAAAGTTTTACTTTGTTCAATCTCAAGATTGGCTGAACGGAATAGAATGAAATTTAGACTGGATATAGATACCTAATAAGGGAAAAATACTCATAAGATCCAAATATATTTTCTAAGGCCGGAAAATCCATGGAAATCGGGTACTTTTCAGATTTTATGAATAAAGTGACTCAAACTTTTAGAAATAATGATACATTTGTTTGTATTAACACTTAAATTTCTTTATTTACATCGGACAAACTAAAATTCTAGGGAAAATTGGTACCTTCGATTTTTCATTTTCCTGGAAAATTCGATAAAATACAATAGCTTTTCCGGCAAAAATTCAACTACTTGACTCAAAGTTGAACTATTTAGTTAAAAATTTATTTTGTTTTTGTTTGAAGATACCTCTTTCGTTGAAAATTCAATAATTTTTTGCATTGTCATCCTGATGAGAAGGTATTGGTTTTATGTAAAATTTCACTTTGTCGGTTTTCATCAAATCTACACGTTTTGAGACCCCCTGAGTAAAAAAAAAGACTTTTACGAAGGTGTTTGTCTGTTTGTCTGTCTGTAGTCTGTAGGCTGTAGACACGATAACTTTTGCAAAATTGATCAGATTGGATTCTGCTTTGGCACACCTTTTTAAGGCCTAAAAAGAAAGAACAAGTTCGTAAACCAGCTATTTTGGATCAAAATACAAAAAGTGAGCGCATTTTCAAAATGTTTGAAATCGCATTTTTTCAAGATTTCAAAATTCTATGTACGGTTATTCATATAACTCAGAAACTGAAATAATTTATCCTTATGGGTGTTTTCTATGAAAAGAAAATGATCAGAGTTAGAGCATTTTCAATATCCAAAAAAACAAACTAAAATGAACATTTTTAGCCAAACAACGCATGATATGAAAAAAAGTCAAGCAAAGAAAAACGTTGATTTTTGAAAGCCCTACAAGATTATCATAAAAACTTTTTTAATTTGGTCGAAAAGTTGAAAATTCAAAATTTGATCGTACCAAAATTACTACCAGCGTAATTTTACGCTACTAGGTAAAATTACGTACCAGCGTAATTTTTGTTTTTAGTCGTAAAAAACAACATTAAAAAAAATAAAATTTTGAACTAACGACACAAGCTACGAAAAAAATGAAACACAACTCGTTTATCCAAAAAACAGCTATAATTTTTTATAGGACACGTAGTTTTTGCTTTAGTCGTAAAAAATAACATTCAAAATAAAAATATTAAATTTGTTTGAAAAAATGACACAGGGTGCAAAATAAATGAACAGACAAAAGTATTTTTGGTTCAACTCATTTGTTTAAAATGCACTTTTTTTATAAAGATTCATCATTTGATTTTAAAATTTATCGCTTTTGTTGAAAATGTAAGCGTTTTGTTGAAAATTCAAAAATTTGGTAGAAAATTAAACTATTTGGTTCAAAATTAACTTTTTTCTTGAAAATTCATATGGTTGGTTGTAAATTCAACTATTTGATTAAAAATTAATCTTTATTGATTGATAATTGATCTATAGGTTAGACGATTAAAATATTTTGTTAAAATTTTGCCTTTGGTATAAAATTCATCTTATTGAGTTGAAAATTAATTTTTTTTTGTTAAAAATTCAACTTTTCAGTTTGGAAATTGAACAGTCTACTGAAAAAACGTTTTTCTGGCTTGAAAATTCAACTGTTTTTTGGTCGAACTTTCAATTTTTTTGTTGTTGAAAATTTTGATCATTTGTTTGCACCTTGTAGATTGAAAATTTAACTATTTTCATAAAATCATCTTTTTTTATGAATATTTTAGTTGGTTTTTTAAAGTTTGGTTGTTTTTAAAATTTAGCTACTCAGTTTTTAGAAAATTAATCTTCTTGGCTAAAAAATAAACTTTTGGGTTGAGTGTTAAATTCTTTTGTTAAAAATTCATTTTTTTAAAGATTTATATTTTTAGTTAAAAAAATTATCTCTCTGGTTGAAAATTTAACCATTTTACTAAAAACTGTTTTATTCATTAATTTTTTTAACTAAACATGTAACTATTCAAGTCTTGGTTAACAATTGATACTTTTAATAGAAACTTAATCTTTTCGAGTTGAAAAATGCAATATGTAGTTGAAAACTCAAAAATCTTGTTGAAGAAAAAGTATTTTTTGGTAGAATATTAATCTTTTGGACGGAAATTTAACTGTATGGTTACAAATTAATTTATATTGATGAAAATTTAAGTTGATGGTTTAAAGTTGAAATATTTTAAAAATATATTATTTGTTTTACATTTACCTCTTCAAAAAATTTCAAAGGATTTCAAGGAATGAGTAACATTTTCGGTTATTTTAAAGAATTCTGTAAGGAATTTTCAAGAGAAACCATAACTTTCAAGGAATTTTAAGGAATATCGTCAGACTTTATGTAACCTTACGGAATTTTATAATATTTCAATGATTTTTAAAGATTTGAAAAAGTGTATAAAGTTTCAAAGAATTTAAAAAATTTCAGGCTTTATAAAAAATTAGAAGGAGTTTGAATGAATTAGAATCAATTTCAAAGGATTTGACTGATTTTAGGGTGTTTTAAAGAATTTTAAGACATATAATTAGATTTTATGTAAATTTACGACATTTTAAGGGATTGTATAATATTTTAATGATTTTCAAAGATTTTAAAAAATGTGTAAGATTTTAAAGAATTTTAAAATATTTTAAAAGTTTCCGAGGAATTCTATTGAATTTTAAGAAATTTTAAAGGATTTTAAGAGATTCTGGGGTGTTTTACCAGATTCTAAGGAATTTTCAAGAGCTTCAAAAAATTTCAAGGGATTCCAAAGGAATTTAAGGGATAAGAAATATTTTAAGCTATTTTAAAGGATTCCAAGGAATTTTCAAGAGATAACATAAATTTGAAGGAATTTCAAGGAATTTCAAGAAATATCATAAGATTTTATGGAACTTTACGGGATTTCAAGATATTTTATAATATTTGAATGATTTTTAAAGATTTGAAAAAATGTCTATGTTTTCAAAGAATTTTAAACAATTAAGGACATCTCAAAAACTCCCAAGGAACTTCTTGAATGAATTTTAATAAATTTCAAAGGATCTTACAGATTTTAGGGTGGTTTAGGACTCCAAGGAATTTTCAAAAATTAAAAAAAATGTTAAGTAATTTGGTAGGATTTTAAAGGATGAGAAATATTTTAGATTATTTTAAAGAATTCCAAAGAATTTTCAAGAGATCATGTAAATTTCAAGGAATTTTAAGAAATATCATCAGATTTTATGTAACTTCAAAAGATTTAAAGGTTTTTAAAATAATATTTGAATGAAATTTCAAGAAATTTTTTAATAAGATTAAAATATTTCAAACCGTTTCAAGGATTTAGAGATTTTCAATGTTTAAAGGCATTACCAAGATTTGAAATTTAAAAAAAGATTTTAATTAAATTTAGAGCTTTTTGGATTATTTAAAATGATTACGATGAACTTAAAGTAATTTCAAATTATTTTAAAGATTTTAGCGCGTTTAATAAGATTTCAAGGAATTTTCAAGTGATTTCAAAAGATTTCAAATGATGGGAAACATTATAGGTTATTTTAAAGAATTTAAAGGTATTTTTAAGAGATTAAAAAAATTAATAAGAAGTGGCGAATTTTTTTGCGTATAAAAAAATTGAAAATTTCAGAACAATATTTTAATATCCGCACACCAAAAATGTGTTAGATAGTACAGATAGTATTATCAAAAAAAGAATAAAAATTATTTTGATTTCCAATTTCAGTACAAGAAATGGTTGCTGGGATCCATGTGTTCCTGAAGGGCATTCGAACAGTATTAAGAATGAAGGCAGTTTTTATTTTTAAAAGCTAATCAAATTACCTCGAATTGGCACCCATCCGAGAAAACCATGTGTCAAGCGCTGCTTAACCTCGGTTATCGAATGAGCAGCTTTTAACAGTTACATATGTCCAATCGGACACATCAATTAGCAAACTAGTTAAATTAACTAAATTTGTAGTTGATATTTTTAGTTTTCTTATTATTTAAACCAAATTTTCCTAATAAACAAATCATAATTTAATGTTTGTCATCGTAAAATCTGAAATTGATAAGTTCAAAATTCAAAAATATGTCATTCATAATTAAACAGAATTACACACATTCTGAATTATAATTAAAAAATATATATATACATTTTTTAAATTAAAACATTAGAAAATGTCTTTTGTTCATCAATTGTTTTATTTATAATTTTTTTATCCTAAAAGTATACAAATTGAACGTATCCCATAGACTTGTTATTTTTTGTAAATATGAAAATTGTATTCGTTTAACAACAATTACTTGGTTTCACATTTTGCAAAACACATAAATGCAGACTCAACTTCTGTTAATATACTGAGATTTAAATTACCTTTCACTTTTTTTCAGCAACAAGAAAAATGGTCATTATATGATTATATATGTGTTTTTGTCACTGCATAATAATTCGCTAGAGGAAGAAGTATGTTACAACAAATGTAACCGTCATTTATAGTTCTGTAGTTGCAATTAATTTATTCCATGAAATCGAAATTAGCGTTGACTAATAATATAAATTGCTGGGAGTTGTATGGCGCGTCGAATTGCGTAAAATTTTCTATTAAAAAAAGTACTTGGCAAATTGGATAAATTACGCTAAGCACACTAAGTGTAAATCTGTTTTTACTAATGTAATGTGAAATTACATAATTGTCTTAGCGTGAATTTAGTAGTAGTTCATTAAAAAAGTTTTCATGGAGAAAGGGTTTTAAGAAGTATTTACTTTCCAATTGTGATTTTGTTCAATATTAAAATAGAATCGCGTAATCATTTTTTTAATGGAAAAGTAAATATAATCATGAAAAAAGTTGTTGGGAGAAATACAAAATAAATTAGGACTAATTTTAGAAAAAAATTCTAATCATTATCTCAAAATCTATAAAAATCTACAAAAATCTACCAAAAGAAATATATTTTCAACAACAATAAATATATTGTTAACCAAACCGTTGCATCAACAACCAAATAGTTTAATTTTCCATCAAACGGGTCAAGTTAAAAAAAATAGTTGAGCTTTTAACAGAAAAGATTCATATTCAAACAAAATAGTAGAATTCGCAAGCCAAAGAAGACGAATTTCTTAGAAGGCGTATTAATTTTTAATAAAAAAGTTCATTTTCAATTTTAAAAAGATGACTTTCATATCATAAAAGATTTTTTTACAAAAACACGACTTTTTTAACCAGTTGACTTTCACCAGTGAAGACGAACTTCGAATCAAATATTTAAATCATTAACCAAAAAGATGAATTAAAAAAAATCAATTTTCTAGCCGTCAATACTATTTTTCAACAAAATACATGAATATTTTACGAAATACTTCAATTTTCAACTTCTAAAGGATAAATTTGTAACAAAAAATGGAATAATTCGATTTTCAGATATAAAAATGAATTTTTAATAAAAAAGAGGAAATTTCAACAAAACGTAACACTTTCAACTAAACAGGTGAATATAAAATAAAATAAGTTTTTAACAGGTTAGTTAAACTTTCAAACAAGTACTTGAATTTTGGAACAACAAAAATTAATTTTTAATCAAATAGTTAAATTTCCGACCAAAAAGATGAATTTTCCAGCAGAACCTATGTATATATCTTTAAATATATATATCCATAGATCTCCATAGATCTCTATAAATCTTCATATACCTCCATAGAACTCTATACAGCTCCGTAGATCTTCATAGATCTCTATGAATCTCCATAGATATCTATAGATCTCAACAGATCTCTACATAACTATACAGATTTTCGTAGATCTCTGTATATCTCCATACATATATATATATATCCATAGATTTCCATAGATCCATAAATCTCTAAAATGTCAAAAAACCTCTATACATCTATATATATCTCCATAGATATCTATAGATCCCCATATATCTACAAAGGCCTCTATAGATCTCCATAGCTCTGTAAATCTCTATCGATTTCTAAAATCTCCAAAAATCCCTATACATCTATATTTCTCCATAGATCTCCACAGATCTCCGTATAACTATAGATTTTCATACATCTCTATAAATAACCATAGATCTCCATAGATCTCCACATATTTTCATAAATCTCCATGAATCTCCATAGGTCTCTGGAGATCCATAAATCTCTATAGATCTTTATAGATTTCCATATATCTCCATACATCCCTAAAAATCTCCGTAGGTCTATACAAATCTCCATAGAACTGTATAGATTTCCATAAATTTCTATAAATTTCCATAGATCTCTATAGCTCTCCATAGATCTTCATACATCTACATAGGTCTCTATAGATCTCCTTAGATCTCTATAGGTCTCTATAGATCTTCACAGATCTCTAAAGATCTTCATAGATCTCCATAGCAATGTAAATCTTTATAGATCTCTACAATTATCCAAAAATCTCGATGCATCTTCATATATCTCTATTGATCTCCAAAGATCTCCATATAACTATAGATTTTCATAGATCTTTATAAATCTCATCAAATCTCTATAGATATCCACAGATCTCTATATAACTCTACTTTATATATCTCCATAGACCTTTATTAATTTGCATAAATCTCTATGAATATCCATAGATACCTATAGATCTCCATAGATCTTTACAGATTTTCATACGTCACTATAGACCTCCATAGTACCCCATAGATTTCATAAATCTCCACAAATCGTTACAAATCTCCTTAAAACACTATACTTATCCATATATCTCTATAAATCTCCAGAGATCTCTATATAACTCTACAGATTTTCATAGATCTCTATAGATCTCCATAGGTCTCTACAGATCTCCATAGATCTCTATAAATCTCCATAAATCTCCGTAGATCTTCATAGATTTCCTTATATTTTCACAAATCTCTATGAATCTCTATAGATCTCTATAGAAATCCATAGATCTTTATATATGTCCATAGGCTCCATAGATCTTCATAGATCTCCATATATCTCCATAGATCTCTATGAATTGCCATAGATCTATACAAATCTTCAGATATCTATATAGATCTCCACAGATCTATAGAATAAAAACTAAAAACTAAAAATAACTGATAAAGTTTGGTTTTATCAAAAAATGTCATTAGGATAAATTGTTCGCCTTTTTGAACACTATGAATAATCGTACAGAAAATTTTTGAAACTTAAAAAAAGTGGTATCAAAAATATTTCAAATGTACTCACTTGTTGAATTTTTATACAAAATGGCTGGCTAACGAACTTGACCTTTATTTTACGATGCTGAAAGAGTGTACCAAAGATCAATCCAATCTGTCAATTACTTCGAAAGTTATCGTGCTAACAAAAAAAAACCATCCACGAACAGACAGACATACTGACAGACAGACACATTTGTAAAAACCTGTTTTTCGGATGCAGGGGTCTCCAAACATGGCCATTAACTAATTGGCTATAAATTTAATATTTAGGAGTTTTTTTGGATCACTGCCGACGAATCTGGAGTCAAAATATGTAAATTCAATATGGCAGACGCAATATGGCGAATTTAATGTGAAAAAATTGACTAATTGACTGTAAGCTTGGTATCTACTAAAAAATGCGTGGGTCGCAGATTCTCAATATAAAATTTTTTTAAAAATCCAAGTTGGCGGATACAGTTATGATGAATTGAAACTAAAGAAATAAAGTGATTCGCTCTAAACTTTGTATTTCGGATTTTTCTTTCGATCGCGGATTACATACCTGAAGTAAAAATATAAAAATTCAAAATTGCAAATCCAATATGGCGGACTCAAACAAGGAAATTGATTAGTTGACTCTAAGCTCGGCACCTAGGAGTTTCGTGGGTCGCTGATTCCGAATCCGAAAAAATGGCAAAATCCAAGATGGCGGATTCAATATGATGAATCGAAACTAAATAAATAAACTTATTAGCTCTAAGCTTGGCATTTCGTTTTTTTATCGCTGATTACATATCTGAACTCAAAATATAAAAATTAAAAATTGTGGATCCAAAAGGGTGGATTCTAACTTTGAAAAATTGACTGATTGACTCTAAACTCAGCATAACAAATTGCTTCTGAACTCGGTATCTATGAGTTTCATGGATCGCTGATTCCGAATCCGGAAAAATTTTCAGAATCTAATTAAAAAATTTTTTTTTAGATATAAACGAAAAAAATACTGGATAGCTCTAAACTTGGTGTTTCAGTTTGTTTTTCGGTCGCTGATTGCATATCTGAACTCAAAATATACAAATTCAAAATTGCGGATCCAAAAGGGTGGATTCTAACTATAAAAAATGACTGATTGACTTTAAATATAAAAATTAAAAATCGCGGATTCAATATGGTGGACTCAAACTACAAAAAAATGACTCACTGGTTCTAAAATAGTTATCTAAGGATTTTTGGGTCGTTGATTACATATCTTGGGTTAAAATATAAAAAATGAAAATTAGGGATCCAATATGGCAGACTCAAACTATACAAAATTACTGACTCCAAATTCATAATCGAAGCGTTTCTTGGGTCGCTGATTATAAACGTGGGTTCAGAAATTGACATGTTACAAAATTTAAGATTTCGAATCCAATATGATGGACTTAAATGACAAAAAATTGACTAATCAGCTTTAAAATCGTAATCTAGGGCTTTTTGAATCGTTGATTATTTTTGGAGTTTTTGGCCCGACATTTTGAATGCTTAGATTTTAATTTTTGATTCAAAATCTGCGACCTCAAAACAACCCGAGTGTCTTTCGTTGAAATTGGGCTTAGGTTAGTATAAATTAAAAGAAACTTTGAAAGAAACACGTAATTTTCTGTTTTTCTCGACATCTTTCTAGTAAAAAAAATCTCAATTTTCACAGCCAAAACACCCCATAAAATAGATTCCAATCCATAAATTCAGTTCCCTGAGAAGGTCATCGTACGTCTTACGACCAGCCGGATGCCCCAAATACCAACACGTATAAATAATTGTATATGCTCCTATGTCATCTCCTGTGTCGCATGTACCGCGAAATTCTTCAGAAATACGCCGCAACTAGTTCGGTATTCGATTGATGAGCTTTACAAGCACCAAATGTCGATCGAAAAAAAAGAAGTCGTAAACGTTATTTACAAGTGAGAAGTTCTCATGAAGGTGAAAAAACAGGGAATTTTTTTTGAGTTACGAGAGTAGTTATACCATCAATAGTTACTGTTAATAGATAAAGTAACTTCAAGTTACCTAAAAAGTTACTTTTTTCACTTCCCTCATTTTATAATTTAAAAATCAAAATAACTAAGAAGATAATTTGTGTAACTAAGAGGGAAACGGTTTTAAAAAAATAGTTCTCAACCAAGTAGTTAAATTTTCAACCAAAAAAGAAAATATTTTCGACATAAAAGTTAATTTACCGACTAAAACGTTAATTTTCAACCGAATGATTGAATTTTCCACCGAAATATTTGAATTTTCTACCAATCTTAAACCAAAATTATTAATCTTCAACTAAACAACTGCATTTTTAACAAAACAGTTAGATCCCCCACAAAAAAGTTAATGTTCAACCAAATTGTTGAATTTTCAACCAAATAGTTTAATTTTCTACCAAAATATTTGAATTTTCGACCTAAAATAAAAACGGATTTGAAATAAAATACAGTGAAACCCTTCAATAGCCCTCTCTTCTATTGCCTTTCCGAGAACTGACGCCGCGCCGCAGGTAGGTGTAACAGGACCTGCGCGGGGTGCGCAGGGTATGCGGTTGTCACTCAGGTGAGCACTCAAGCGAGAACAAACAAAAGCGGAGCGAGCTATACTGAGTTAGTTCCCACCCACCGTAAGCTCCAAAATCGGCGACATAGAAGAGTTTCACTGTAATTAAATTTGCAAACATAGATAAATTTTCAATCAAAGAGATGAATTTGCAAACTAAAATTATTAATTTTCAACCAAGCATCTGAATTTTTAACAACGTAGTTTAACTTTCAACTAAGTAGTTAAATTTTTAACCAGAAAAGACGAATATTTACAAAAATAGGTGAACTGTCTACAGAACTTTTTTTACAAAAAAAAAAATGAATTTTCGTACAAACAAACAAAAAACACTTTTCAACAAAAGAGTTGAATTTTTAAACCAAAAATATGAATTTTCAACCAAAATTGTCGTTATTTTTCCAAAAAACAAGTGGATCCTTCCACCTAAATAGTTTAATTTTTAACAGCATTTAATAACTAAATTTTTTAACAAATTCTTAAATATTCATACCGATAATATTAATTCTTCACAATAGAGTTAAATTTCCAACAAAAAAGTTAATTTTCAAAGAAATAGTTGAATGTTCTACATAAAAATTTGAATTGTTAACAACAAATTGTCATTATTTTCCAAAAAGGAAGTTGAACTTTCTATCAAAATAGTTAAATTTCTGACAAAATACATGAATTTTAAAACAAATGGTTAAATTTGCATACCGAGACTATTAATCTTCAAGAAAAAAGTTAATTGCCCAACAAAAAAGTTAATTTTGAACCAAATTGTTAAATTTTCAACCAACTAGTTAAATTTTCATCCAAAAAATACAATTTTTCAACAAGACTTAATGTCCCAACAAAAAAGTTTGTTTTTAACCAAATAGTTGAAGTTTCTACTTAAAAGAGAAATGAATTTGAAACAAAATAGTTACATTTTCAACCAAAAAAATGAATTTTCAACTAAAATAATTAATCTTTAACTAAAAAACTGAATTCTAAACAAATTAGTTCAGCTTCATTTAAGTAGTTCAATTTTGAACAAAAGAGTTAATTGCCAAAAAGAACTTAATTTTTAAACAAATTATTTGAATTTTTAACCAAATAGTTTAATTTTCTACCAAAATATTTAAATTTTCTATCTGAAATTAAAATGAATTTGAAATAAAATAATTAAATTTTCAACCATACATAAATTTTCAACCAAAGAGATCAATTTTCAAACTAAAATGATTAGTATTCAACCACATAACTGAATTTCCAACAAAAAAGTTAATTCTCAACCAAATAATTGAACTTTCTACAACAAAATTTGAATTGTTAACCAAAATTTAGCTTTTTTAAACGAGCAAGTTTAAAACTTCTACCAAAACAGTTAAATATTAAAAAATGCATAAATTATTAAACAAATGGTTGAACTTTCACACCGAAAATATTATTTTTATTGAAAATTTAACTATTCAATTGAAAGTTAAACTGCTTTGTTCAAAATTCAGTTGTTAGATTGAAGATTTATAATTTTTTTTGAAAATTCATTTTCTTTATTTGAAAATTTAACTATTTTGTTCCAAATTTGTTTTTTTTTCTCGCAGAAAATTCAAATATTAGGTTGAAAATTTAATGCTTTTGTTGAAAGTTTGTCCTTTGGTTTTGAAAATATTAGAATATTTAACTATCTTATTGAAAATGCATTTTTTAAATTGAAAATTAATATTTTTTACTTTGAAAATTCAAATTAGAAATTCGGTATTCGTTGCTTTTTCGTTTTAAAATTGGTCTTTTTTCTTTAAAAAAATATTTCGTTGTTGTTGAAAATTCAACTAATTTGTTAGAAAATTAATCTAACTTGATTGAGGATTTTTTAGTTGAAATTAAATGTTTTTGATTTCAAATTAAAATCTTTTTTGGTTGACCTGTCTATTACTCAATTCAAATTTTATTCTAAATATATTATATCGATGGTTTTTTGTTTTTGTAACCGTTAAGAATTAGGCTAACTTCTTTTTATATGAAATTTAGTGAACACGTAGAAGTGTTAAAATAAATAAAAATCTTTTAAAATTTCTTGTTTTAAAAGTTATAGGAGCCTAAATTATATTATAAACTGTAATAAAAAATGCTGAAGTTTTGAATTCGTTGGAAATATTTCGAAAAATAATACGTTATTTATTCCCCCTGAAAACTTAGCTAAATAAAGTTAGCCTAATTCTTAAAGGGAACGAAAAGATAGCCCATCCTTCGTAGAACCCATCAATATATTGTTGTTCACTTGCCGAAATATATTGTGTATTTGTTATTTACTTTAACTAATGCCTATTACTTTTTAAATTAAGATTTGCGTATTATCGTATTAGTTTTTTTTAAATTATTCAATAAACTTAAGGAAGTGAAAAAAGTAATTGCGCGAAACAAAGTTGCCGCTTTCTGGCGCCGTCGAGCAAAAAAATAGTATACACACTTCAGCCAGTAAAAAAGAAAGCCTCAGATCACATGGTTCTCAACCTCGGCTTCGCCTCTACCGCCAATTACATGTGATCTGAGACATTTCGCATTTTACTGGCCGAGGTTACTGTAACTGTAACTGTAACCAGTTACTGTAACTTTAACTGTAACCAGTTACTGTAACTTTAACTGTAACCAGTTACTGTAACTGTAACTGTAACACCAGTCACTGTAACTGTAACTGTAACCAGCTACTGTAACTGTAACTGTAACCAGTTACTGTAACTGTAACCTGTTACTGTAACTGTTACCAGTTACTCTAACTGTAATTGTTACCAGTTACTGTAACTGTAACTGTTACCAGTTACGTAAAAAAACACTTGAGTCGTCATGGAACGCCTGGCAGAAGTGAGAGCTTCATACGATGTAAATTGAAGTGGTTCTTCTTTGAATTCTTTCAACATAAGAAATAATTGATATATTACCCATATTAATTAGACGATTTGGGAACAGGTACGAAATGAATAAATAATTGTATTGAAAACAGTTAGTACATGTACGAAACACGACCTCCATGAAGAGCGCCTGCCCCTGTACACTGCTATATTTTTTTTTTTTTTTGAGCGCATGCCGCTATACAATGCTAATACCGTCAGACTCTGTGTGAGTGTCAGAGCGAAGGATGGCGAACAAAAGTCGTGCGTGAGAGGGGAGAGGAGAGACAGAGTGGGAGAGAACGAGAGAGGGGCGTCAGGGAGAGAAGTGGAAGAAGCGAAGGAGAGATAGAAATTGAGAGGGGCTGAAATAGTCAGTGGGAGAAGCGAAGGAGAGGTATAGGAGAGGAAGCGTTACCCTGGAAGCGTTACCGTTACCGTTACAAAGTTTTGCGAGTTCACACCGTGCCATAAAAAGTTATCGTTTCAAAAAGTAACTTTTTATAGAACTTAAAGTTACTTTATCTTAACTGTAACTTTAGCTAAGTTTAGCTAAATAACGTAACTGTAATTAGTTACTCAAAAAAAGTTACTTACCCAACACTGAACAAGTTAATACCCAACTCTGGCCTTGACAGCTGAGCATAATATTTCAGACTCAGGGGTCTATAGACTACAGAGAAGTAAACAAGATTGATCCACTCATACCCTGGACTGTGCAGAATCCGTAACCGGAACACGACGACTGTGAGGATGATAGCGGGGACGATAAGGTAACGAGCATGTCGGCTAAGTTGTTGTGGTTTTTGAGGGGCGACGAGATGAAGAGAGATGTTCAGTGTCCACATAAGAAAAGCGGCAATTACATATTTTATCAACTGTGGGTATGGATGCTTATCATTTTTCTCAGGCAAATCATTAACATTCTGTACAAGCGTTAACTTGATGTTGGCCTCTCGGGGCTGCTACAAGTCAGGGAATTTTAAAATGATCAGGCAAGGTCAGGGAAAAACGGAAAGGGACAGGGAATTTTAGATAAACTTAAGTTAAAGTTTATAAAACTCTATATTTGTCACTGAACTACTCCCGATGTTAACCATGTTTCAACAAAAACGACTATTTTTTAACAAAATTGTTAAATTTTCAAGCGAGAACATTAATTTTCTACCGAAAACGACAAATTTTCAGCTAAAAAAGTTAATTGTCAGTTAAATAAAAAAATGTCTTTTTCACAAAGAGTTAAATCTTTTGTATCCTTGTTTAATTTTTAACTAAATTATTGAATTTTCAACATACAAGTAATTTTTTAACCAAGTTAATTAATTTTTACACAAGAAGATTAATTTTCAACAAAAAAGTTGGTTGTCAACCAAATAGTTGAATTTTTACTTGAATTATTGCCTTGAATTATTTGAATTTTTATTTGAAATTTTGAATTTGAATTTGAATTATTTTAAACCAAATAATTTAATTTTCAATCAAAAAGATTAATTTTCTAACTAAAAAGACGAACTTTGAACAAAAAAAGATCAATTTTGAAGACAAAAAGTTAATTGTCAACCAAATAGTTCAAGTTTTAACCCAAAAATACGAATTTTTAACAAAATAGGGGAATTTTGAACCAAAATAAATGTTTTTGGAGCCAAATTATTTAATCTTTTGCAACGTTATTTAATTTTTAACCAATTAATTAAATTCGCAAAGAAATATTTAAATTTTCAATCAAGTAATTGAATTTTTAATTGAGAAGATTAATTTTGTAACAAAAATATGAATTTTCAACTAAAAAAGTTAATTGTGAACCAAATAGTTGAATTTCTTACCCACTAAGATGAATTTTCCATAAAATAGGTGAATGTTTAATTTAAAGATGAGCTTGTTCACAAAATAGTTTAATTTCTCAGATTGTTGATTAATTTTTGACCTAATAATTGCATTTTCAACTAAGAATATTAATTTTCTAATAAAAAAGACGACTGTTCAACGAACAAAGTTGATTGCAAACCATATAGTTGCACTTTTAACCTAAAAAAACGAGTTTTTAACAAAATAGGTGAACTTTTAACCAAAAAAATGTCTTTTTTACAAAATTGTTCAATTTTTTACAACACTGATTAATTTTAAACCAAATAATTAAGTTTTCAAACATGAAGATTAGGTTTCTGAAAAAGACGCTTTTTAACAAAAAAGATTAATTTTTAACAAAAAAGTTACATGTCAACTAAATAGTTGAATTATTAACCCAAAAAGACGCATTTTCAATAAAAAAGTTGAATTTTTAGCCAAAAATGTCTGTCACCAAATTTTAAAATCTCCTCAACTTTAATTAATTTTTAATCGAATTATTGAATTTTCAATCAAATAATTACAATTCCAACCAAGTAATTGAATTCTTAACTAAAAAGATTCATTTTCTGCGGAAAAAGACGAATTTTTAATAAAATACATGAATTTGCTACCAAGTAGTTATTTTTACGATTAAAAATGATACATTTTTAGCGAAATAGTTGGTTACGTACCGTTCACCTATTGTGAAAAAAGTCGGTATTGAAAGCTATTTTAGAAAGTAATATTTTTTTAATATTTTGAATATCTCTGACCAGCTTCGTAGTTATTTGTGTGTATTTTATGGATAGTATATGTATTTAAATTGAAATAAATTTAAATATATATTTTGAACTACCGTTCAAAAGTTTAAGTCCACCTCTTTTTTGATAATTGCTTAAGTTCTGTTAATTTTAAATATGTCTAAGCTAAACATTTGTTCTCTTCAAATGAATAAATGCTCTAAAAATTCTGTAGGAAATGAGCCCAGAATGAAGCCTATTTATCTATTTTTCAAGTAGATATTGCAAGAACAGTATATATTTTAATGTTTTTTAAATTTTCAATAATTTCCTTAATAATCAATATTTTTAATTATGCATATTTCACGATTTATAATCATAAGCTAATATGATACGGTAAAAAAATAGCTTCAAAATGAGCTCAAGAACATTAAAAATATTGAATATTAAGGAAGTTATTGAAAATTTAAGAAAACATTGAAATATATACTTATCTTGCATTATCTGCTTGAAAAATAGACAAATAGGCTTCAGCCTGGGCTTATTTTCTACATAATTTGTTTAGCACTTAACCCTTTTAACAGAAAAAATATTAGCTTTGACATATTTAAAATTAAGCTAACTTAATGGACAACGTAACAAACTTCTGCTTCTCGAGCGTAGGTCTAATAGGTGAACAGTACGTAACCAGCTTGCACCCCAGCAGCGTCACAAATCACACGCGATTGGTTGGCGCTCTGAGAAGTGCACGGACGGCTCCTGCGTGAGCCGTTTCCTCCTCATGCGGTCGAACGGACAAAAAACAAACAAAAATTAAATAGGATGGCAACGAATTTGGTAGGATTTTAAAAGATTTTAAGCAATTTATAAATTTTAATGGATTTCAACAGATTTTATCCGATTTACAAATGTTTTCCAAGGTTTCAAGGGATTTGAAGAAATTAAAAAAGACTTGGATGGATCTTAATTGAATTTTTATCGATTTAAAAGATATTAGGAAAACTCAAAGATTTTTGCTGTGTCTCTATTTTGTACATTAACTCCTTCAATATTTTTGTGTTATTTATTCCAATGCTAATTATCCTATACTATTTTGCATGAGATTAAATATTTTTAAAAAATCCGAGTAATTAACTCCTCGGTTAGAATCTGATAATTTGAATGACTGGAAAACATTTTTGAGTCTGAATAAATTCATTTATTACTATTACTGTAAAATTTTTAATAACTCAATTTTCAAAGTAAATAAGAAAATAAATAAAATTGCGATTTGCGTCTATAGTTGGAAATTCTCTTTGTCTTCTTCCGCCGACAGATGATTATGATCGAGGAAGAATACTTCCACATGACTTTTGTGAGATATGATTTCCATTCATTTTTTATTTTTTAATTTTTTTATAGTAATTTTTGCGTCACGTTTTGCTTACTAAATTTTGTTGAAGCGGAGAAAGAAGGAAATTGTTGTGCATTATTCGCACTCGCACATGCATTTTATTGCAGCCCTCTTGACAAGCAGTCCTCACGAGCCTTATTGCGTATCACGTTTCCCAAAGTCAAGAGAAAAAAAAGATTTAAAAATAATTGTGGGATTTTGGGTACTGGGTACGTGCGAGCGGTTCAAATGTCTAATTAGAAGAGTGATTTGGGAGGGAGAGAAGGGCAACAGATTGATGGGAATTTAATTCTGGAGGGAAGAGAAGATTTGGTGAAGATGGCGCTGAGAATAAATTTTGGAAGATGGGTGTGAGATATTGAATCATTTAAATTAACATTAGATTAATTATTATAAAAATAATTAGATTGAAGGAGTGTTACTCTAAACTTTTTCTTCTTTATATTATTTTTTAATATACATTCTAAAGTTTATCTGTCAAAACCGACTGATTCGAAGTCAAACTTGTTTTTTTAAATCAGTCGTTTTTACTTACTGATGGAATAAGTAATATTTTATTTTATTTTAATTCACTACTTTAATTTGCTAGGTTTAATTTATTACTAAAAAGTTGAATGTTTAAACAAAAATGAAGTATTTAAAGTTTCAATTGAAAAAATTTATTGTGAAGAACAAAACGAATTTCCAAACAAAACACTTTAATTTTCAATAAAGGAGATTAATTTTCAACTGAAATGAGGAATTTTCCGATAAAAAAGACGAGTTGAACTTTTAAACAAAAAGACGAGATTCCTGTAAAACATTTCAAAATTTTTAATCCGAAAATATGAATTTTCAAAAAAATTCTTCATTTCAAACCAAAAAGAGATGAATTTTAAAACAAAACAAATTTTCAGGAAGGAAGATTCACCCAAATTCTTCAAATAATTAAATCAGTCAAAAATGGAATACTCAAATTTTTAGTTAAAAACTTTTAAATAAAAAAGAAACAATAATGAATTTTCAGCAAATAAAAGGAATTTTGAGCAAATGAGTTCAATTTTTAACCAAACAAGATTTCAATTTTAAGTGACAAACTGTTGATATTTGAAACAAAAAAATATCATTTCATATTACAAAATAGTTGATTTGAATTAAAGAAAAAAACTAATTTTTAACTCAAAAAGATACATTTTCAAACAAAAATAGAATAGTCAAATTTTCAGCTAAAAAATCAATTAAAAATAAAATAGAAAAACAACAAAATTTCAATAGTATAATTAAATTTGCAAATGAAAGAGATCAATTTCCAACAAAAAATGGAGAACTTAAATTTCGATTTAAGGAATTAATTAAAAAAGAAAAGAAGACGAATCTTAAGCAAAAAATAATTTTGAGAAAAGTAGTTTAAATTTCAATTAATAAGTTAAATTTTCAATAAAAAATAATTCTTAACAAATAATGTTATAGCTTATATTTCAACCAAACAAGGGTTCAGTTTTAAGTAAAATGCAGCTGATATTTCAACAACAACAAAATTATTTTTTTTTAATAAGAAACACTTGAAGTGAACTTGAAAACATAAATTTTCAACTCCAAAAGATAAATTGAAAAAAAATGGAATCGTTAAATTTTCACTCTAAATAATTTATTTTAATGCAAAAAACAACGAATTTTTAACAAAACAGTTAAATTTTCAAACATTTTAAACTGAAATGATGAATCTCTCTGAAAAAAGTAAATTTCCAATAAAATATTTTTATTTTAAACCAATCAATTTTCAATCAAAAATAATATAGCTCAAATTTCAATTAATAAATTAATTTTTAAATAAAAAAACAAAGAATGAAATTATCAACCCAAATAAAATGTGTATTTGAATTTTAAGTTTGAAAATATAAACTATGAACCAAAAATAAAATAGTTATATTTTCAGTTTATTAATTTTCATCCTAATAAAAATAAAATTTTCGCAAAAAAAATTAAATTTTCACAAAAATAATTAAATTTGCTACCAATAAAATGAATCTATAACTAAAATTAGGGTATTGATCTAATCCGTAACTTTCAATGCGATTAGCAGTACATTATTGTTAACTTTAATAATTTGTTGAACTGTACGAATTTAATAAAAAGATTCAATTTAGAAATAATTTTACCATTTAAGTAGAGCAGACAAATCAGTCCCTTTTTCAATGATTGAAAATCATTAATTTAAAGTGACTTTCTTATCCAGTCAGCAATATTGAATGATTCATCTGTTAAAAAGATTTTTTTCAGTTGAAATGACTGATTTTTCAGTCAAAGCATGTTTTATTGATTTAATCATTAACTTTAACAAATTAAATTAGCCATTTTGATTGATTTAATCCATAAATTTTAGTGCGTTAACTAGTCAATTGTGTTTAACTTTAATAATTTATGAAAATGTATAAATTTAACGAAGAATTTTCTTTTAAAACAGCTGTTTTTTTTCTTGTAGAAATCACTGATTTTTCTTCGAAAGCATGCTTGATTAATTTAGTCAGTCCAATTTTTTTTAGTTCAGTAGTAGCACTTGAATTTGTTTTATAACTTATTTATTTTCGCAGAAGAATTCTTGCATCCACAACAAAATTTCAGTAAAAATCTTTTGTTTCCTTATTAAAATTTTTAAATATTGAAAGAAACCTAGTTCTTTTTAGTATTGGGTTTGAAAATATATTAATCTTTAGTTTAATGTTTGAAAATTTTCTTCTATTGAACAGAACATTTTATAACAGGAAATGAAGTGTAATCAGTTAAGTTTAATAAGTTAATTCTTGTATTTGTAATTTTCTTTCATACGACACTCCTTAAGAAATTACTTTTTCGTACTTCACGAGCACTGAAGCAGAACGTGAATTGGGCTGGTCTCTCAGATGGAAAGTGTTAATCATTACTTTCTTGCTTAGTAATCTCCTGGGTAGTAGACAATTTTACTCAGTTATTTTTTACAGACATTGTTGGCTTATTATTATTTATGTGATTGTTTAATTTCCAGGTAGCAAAAGTGAATAATAATACCTTTTAAAATACGAACATAGGAATTACTCAAAGAAAGTTGCATGCTTTTTTCCAAAGTTATTCTTTACGCTATTAACTAATCAGCAAAGTTAGATAAATTCCAATTACGTAAAATTTAATAAGTATGGAGTCTATTAATTGGAGCATTGTCAATTAATTGAATATATTGATAACGTTTTTAAAAGTAAAAAATTGTAGTTTTATTATAGATAAAAACAGCAGACTGCTCGCAAGTCAAGGAAAATCTGAAAAGTTAGGGATTTAAAGAAAATTGCTTTTTAGTCCCTTTTTTAATTCAAAAGATAACTTAAGTGACTTTTTTTAATTAACTAATTTAGCTCTACAACTATTTCTATCTTTTCTTCCATTCTTTTGAAATATTCTAGTGTTCCAAGAAATTTTTAATATATTTCAATCATTTGACAGGATTTCAAAAGATTTTTACTATTTCAGGTTTAGGACATTTAAAAGAATTTTAAAGAATTTTTAACTGATTTGAATCATTGAAAAGTATTCCAAATGTTTTGAAAGATTCAAGGGTATTTTTGAAACTTTCGAAGAATTTTAAGGAGCTTTCAAAATTTTCACGGATTTTCAAAATATTTGCAATTTTTTAAGGTATTTAAAAAAATTGCATGGAGTATTCAATAGCTGTACACAATTCTAAGGGTTTTCCAAAGGGGTTTTCAGCATTTTAAATATTTTAGAGAATTCAGAAAGATTCCAAGGAATGTTTAATTTATATGAAATAATTCAAAGGGATTTCCAAGGATTTAAATGATTCTAAAGGATTTGAAAAAATTTCATTATGAAAGATTCCAAGGGATTTTATAAGATTTCCGAAGATTTCATCGATGTTAAAAGTTTATTCACAAGATCTACATATTTCGTAGGGTTTCAAATATTTTAAGAGATTTTCAAATATTTTTCTTGATTCAAATCCATTGAAAATTTTTCACTCTTGACTTTGATTAATTTATCCTGAATTCTGTTCAATTCTTTTCAATTTTTTGAAATTCTAAATCCTTTTAATTCAACTTGATTTCAGAGGCATATGAACAAATTCTTTTAAATTCCCTACCATTTTTCTAAACTTGTTTCAAACTTACTGAATTTAACAAAAATTTTACATTTTTAAAATTGTTTTTAACTCTCTCAATTTTTTTAATTTACTTAAATTCTTCTGAATTAACTAAATTCTATTCATTTGAATTGCTTGAAACTAAAAATATTATTTAACTGCACTTGAAGTTTTTTAAACTCACCTTTCATTCTTAGGTATTTAATATCAAACTTTATTTAATTCACTTAAATCTTTTAAAAATTTTAAATGTAAAAATGTAAATTTAATGGAAATTTTTTTTTTATTTCAAACTTATTGAATTAAACAATTTTTTCATATTTTTACTTGTTTTCAATTCTTTTGAATTTTTTAATTTACTTGAATTCTTGTAAATTCACTATATTCTACTATATTCAATGGATTACAATTAATTATTTTTTTAAATTATCTTTAGTTTTATTAACTCATCTAGAATATGCAGTTTTTAAATTAATTAATTTTCAACAAAATAGTTTAATTTTCTATAAAATTATTGAATTTTTAAGCCAAGAAGAATAATTCTCTATAATGCAGCTGGATTTTCAACAAAAAAGTTTAATTTACAATCAAATAGTAAAATTGTAAACTAAAATATTGAATCTTCAAGCAAAAAAAAAAGAGTTATTATTACAAAGTAGTTCAATTTTAAAACTACTTGTTAATTTAAAAAAAAAAATAATAAATTCTCAACGAAACATTAAACAGTTTATATTTCAACATAAGGATTTTATTTTGAAAATAAAAAAACAATTGAATTAAAAAACAGAATAATTTTCAACCAACCACTTTTACTTTTCACCAAAAATATGAATTTTCAAAAAGACGAGATCAATTTTTTATTTAAAATTTATTAACTTTGATAGCAAATTTGCTACATTTTTATTGACATTCAGAAACATCAACTGAAAATTACGAAAAATTTTATGAAGATTTCTAATTGGTAACAGGAAATTATTGAACTTTCAAGATAAAATGACGAATTTTCTATACAAAACAGATGAATTATCAAATCAAAAGTATGAAATGTTGTTAAAAAAGTTAATTTTATATCAAAAAAGACGAATTTCCAACTAAATACAAGAACTCTCAACCCAAAAGTTGAATTTTCAAATAAACTTGATTATTTTATATTAAAAAAAAGGGAATTAAAAAAAACAGTTTAATTTTTAACCAAAGAGATGTATTTTTAATAAAAATTTTGAATCGTGAAACAAAGAACGCATTTTTAAGTTAGCAGTTCAACTTTAAAACCTAGTTGGTAAATTGTTAACTAAAAAGATGAATTTTTAAACAAAAAAGACTAATCTTCTATTGAACCAAATTCAAGAATTCTCAACCAAAAAGTAGAATTTACAACCAAAAAGTTGAATTTTCAATTAAAAATATGAATTTTTAAACAAAAAGCTTACTTTACCACTAAAAAATACAAATTTTCAATAAAATTCAAGCATTCTTAACCAAAAAGTTGAATTTTTAACAAAGAATTTCAACTTCAAGACCTAGTTGATAAACTTTCAACAAGAACATTTGATTTGAAAAAAGCAAATTCTCAACCAAAAAGTTGAATTTTCAAAAAAGAAAGAAAAAACTTTTTTTAAATTTTTGCGAAAGTAGTTCTACTTTGAAACCCAGTTGTTAAATTTTTAACCAGAAATATCAATTTTTAAACAAAAATATCTAGCAAAATTCAAGAATTCTCAATCAAAAGGTAGAATTTTCAACTAAAAACATAAATTTGTTGAAAAATTGTATAAAATTTTTTAAACAAAAACATTTTGCATCCGGAAACTAATCGTTACGCAAAAATGATTTAACGCGTTGCTTTCAAGCTCTGCATTAAACGACAATCAACTTCTCGATCCGATCCCTTTCGAAACGGACAAAGCATGGTGGTTGCGGTCATGGGCGTTAATGAACTGCAAAATGTTGTGTTGAATTATAACGATGTAGTAAAAGAGTAAACTTTTTTTTTCGATATTGAATGACCTCAATCGTGAAAAAAATTCAAACTCCGGAAAAAAAGAAACTGAAAAAAGAACTTGAAATCGCGAGTTTATCTAGAAAACCGGTTGATGAGCGAATTATTTTTCAAATAAAATAGTCACTAGATATTGCGACCATCTGCATCCCGTGCAGAAATCGCCCGATTTCAAACGTAATACCGATCTGGCCCCGATCGGATTTCCCGATCTGGCCCTGATGGGTAGAACTCTGTGACCCATACCTGGGCCCGCCCGGGCCAGACCGATTTCCTACTGAAACGCCATCTCCATGCGCTCGCAGAACTAGTGCTGCTTGATTTTTTCTGGTAGTGCAGTGAAATTTGTATACATACTACTCGTTTATAATAATCTAGCAATGATTAAAAATGCATAAGGCGTGTAAGCCACGTGTTCGGAGGCACCAAACATCAGTCAGTAGATCTCGAAACCTGTACGAAGAAGATGAGAGTAAGTAATTACTCTCTGTGGGCTCATTGAAACCTAACCTCAAATAAATTAATAATTAATTAAATTGTTCTAGGTAAAATTAGTATATTTACCATCAGATGAGTCAAATATTATTATGTGATGAAATTTATTAAGTTCTTTTGTTTTCAATTATTATTGAAGAACTCAAGGTTTTTCGATTTAATGTAGAGTTAGAATTATCAAATCTAATGACAAGAAATGAATTGCAGTATGAACAAAATTGTAATGTTTTTAAATCATGAGAGTAAAATATGTCATACAATCAATTATGTTATTGATACTTTGATTCTGTATTAGTAATAAATTTATTACAGAAATACATGAAGGACAAATTTTCATAAAATTTCAGCAAGAGCTAGTTACTCAACTGCGCATGCGTCACATTCGGCATCTAATTGGTTTCACGCGAAGTTTAAAATGATAAACAAAATTTTTTTCTTTTTTATTATAAACAATGATATTTTAACTCATAAAAGCGTCCATTAGGTTGAAATTAATTAATAATAATAAAAATGAATTAAATGCATATTCTGTAAATAATATTTAAAACAAGCAGAAATATTTAATTCAAACATTTTCATTTTTGTTCAAAAGTTGTTTGGTCTATATTTCTTTTTAACCGATTTAAAAAAATAAAAAGATTTAATAAATGATAGCGCAATTTTTCGGCGAAAAAATTATCTACAACCACCTTCTCGAATTTTTCAAGAAGTAATGCAATTGACAGAAAATTGAATTTATTTACAGTAAAATGTTAATAAATCGTAAAACATAGGTTATTTCCCGATGATTTTTTTTTGGAAGCAATCGAAAATGTCAAGTTGTAGGGAATCTTTTTGCGAAAAAACTTTGTCTAATTTGTTAAAAAGTTTTATAGACAACATTTTTTTTAAAGAAATTAAACTTGTTGCTTAAAACATTTCTGGTTATCATTCATTTTTTTCATAAAAAACAAACCTTTTCCTCGAAACTAATACCATCCACAATAATTTTACGTTTTTCAAAAGTATAATTAAATTTTGTATTCTGAAACCTTTTCTTTTCGTGCCTGTAGTACGTTAATTTTAACTTCAAAAACTTAATTGAAAACTCTAAATATGAAGGTGGCCTTCGAAAGGAGAGGACTATTCGATAGTTTCGAGTTTACTTATATTAAATCTCCATTTGTGAAATTCATGAATGGATTATAATGAGACTCATCGTTTCCCAATCGAATGTCCCGACCTGGCCCCGATCTGGGCGTATGTTTCATGCGCGGCCTGGCCCCTACCAGGATTCTTGATCGGGACCCGATCTGGAATGGTCTGGCCCCGATCGGGGCCAGATCAAGTTTTCTGCACGTGATTGTAAACGACCTTCTAAAAAAGGTCATCAGGACCGCATTTCGTCAAAATTGTTTTTGTCACTCTTCAGCTTTCCCTGTTTCAATTGCAGGGACTTATAGTTAACCAAAAATTATTTAACGCGTTGCTTTCAAACTTTACCTGAAATGACAATAAACTTAATTAACTTTCCTCAACCTACTTTTGAGGGTGAACCTTTGACATAGAAATAATCATACTAATAGACTCGACCTTTAGCTGGATTGTAATGCATGGAATAAAATTCTCAGAAGAAGAGTTAAATTGGAACCAATTCTCATGGAGAAATAGTTTATGGGACGTTGATTCGATCGACAAAGGAGAGATCCTCTGGCTATATCCAAGGCCGCGAAACTCCATAAGCTGGCTTTCTTCCGCGAAGAGCAATCGTTTTGCTTCTCGGATTTAATTGGAATACAGCGCGAGCTTCTTTCGAGATATGCCGTGAGATATAACCTTTAACTTATTAGGGTCGATTCTGTAGTCCGCACGGCCATTTCTACGCTCAAAAATCGGATAAGTATCCCTTAATGACATATGTAATCTCTTTTGCCTACCTGATGTCAAACCATATTTTTTGCACTTATTCAAAATTTTATCCGTAAGAATTATTCGTTTCAAAATTCTTAAGTCTTGAAGTAAAGGCCTTGGAGGCGAGTGTCTCACTTATTTTTTTCTAAAATTGCTGAGTTTAACAGTTATCAAAATTTCATGTGACACAGAATTTGACCCCCTCTTCAATTTTTAAATATGAAATTTGAAAAAAATTTTATAACCATCCACCGAATAATGACTAATGAGTTTAAAAGTATTTGATAGTAGTAAGAAAATACTTTTAATTGAATTCCTTAGACATTTTCTTCCATTTCAGAATATTCATATAATTTAAAGATAGACCTTTTTTCTCGCTTTTTTCGCTTAAATTTGAAAATGCAACTATTTTGTTTAAAAAATCATCTTTTTGTTGTTAAAAAATATTGTTTTTTTGGTTTAATATTTAGCTTCTTAGCTGAAAATTAAAATATGTTCTTAAAAATTCGTTTCCTTTTTGGTAGAAATTTTTTTATCTGTAAATGTAACTATTACATTTTTGGATGAAAATGGGGATGACTGAAAAATCCCGAAAAATAAAATTTCCGACACTGTAAAATTTCTAAATTGAAAAGTTCCCAAATAATACAATTCCCTAAGAATGACATTCCCGACCACTTAAATCCCCTAATTGGAAAACTCTTGAAAGTTTATAAAATTATTGAACTTGAAAATTCTCTAATAATACAATTTCCGACAGAAAATTGCCGGATTATAAAATATACGAACTAGAAAATTCCCTGATTATAAAATTTCCGAATTTTAATGAATAAATTTTTTTATTTATAAAAATTCATAATTATTACAATGAGAATTATATATTACAATTGGAAAAGTTTTATTTATAGCTTTTCATGGTTTATATTTAAGAATTTATAATTCGGGAATTTTTTTGTTCGGATATTTTACAATTCGGCAAATTTTCTGTCAGGAATTTTCAAATTTGGTAACATTATAAATTGTCAGTAATTTTATTATTCTGGAATTTTCAAATTCGTTAATATTACAAACCGTTTGAGAATTTTCCAATTCGGTAATTTTACACTGTCGGAAATTTTATTTTTGGAGAATTTTCACTCGTGACTCATAATGTATCTTTTTTAGCTTAAAATTCTTCAATGCGGTTGAAAATTTATCTTTTTAAGTTGAAAATTCAAGTTAATGGTTAAAAATTCCTGTCTTATGTTGACGATTTTTTTTGTAGGCAATTAATTTTGTAGGTTACAAAATTAATTATTTTTTGTTGAAAAATCTTTTTCTGAATCCTGAAATCTTTTCTTACAAAATTCAATATTTCAGGGTTCATCATTTTAGTTAAAATTCATTTCTTTTGTTACAAATTTTAACATTTTATTGAAAATTTAATTTGTTGATTAAGAATTCATTTTCTGCACTAAAAATATAATATTCCGTTTTTGTTGAAAATTCGCCTGTTTGGATTAATTCAAATTTTTGTTCTTTAAAATTAAAATCTTGTTTTGATGAAATATTAAAGAATACATGCTTAATTTTTTTTTAATCAACTAACTAGTTTAAAATGGAAACAATACGTAAAAAATCCAATTTTTTACTATTAAAAATTGATCGTTTATAATGTAAAATTCAACCCTTTGGTTCAAAATTAACTTGTTTGTTGAAAATTATTTTTTTTTTACTTACGTTTACGGTTAAAAATTAAACTACTTTGATACAAATTTAAACTATTTTGTTGAAAATTCATGCATTTATTTAAAAATGTAGCTGTTCCATTTTATTTGAAAGATTTTTCCTTAATGGTTCAAAAGTTAACGATCTGGTAGAAAATCCATGTCCTTTTACTTGAATTCATCTGCATGAAATTTTTTTTCATGTGTTTAAAATTAGTGTTTTAAACTGAAAATTTAACGATCCAATTTTTTTTAGGAAATTAATTTTTTATTTTGTTGAAACTTCTTCTTTTTTTGAAAATTAAACTTCTGGTTAAAAATTCTTCTTTTCCGATTTAGAAGACAACTGTTTTCTAAAAAATTGACTTTCTAGCTTAAAAACTCAACTATGTTTTAACTTAACTATTATTTTTGATTTAATGAAACAAGAAGGAATTTAACATTTTTCAAAGGATTTCAAAGATTTTAAGTTGTTTTAGAAGATTGAAGAATTCCTAATAATAAAATTCCCCACACAGTAAAATTGTCAAATTGGAAAATTTCCGAATAATAAAATTCCCGAATTGGAAAATTCCCGAAAGTTTACCATATTACCGAACTTAAAAATTCCCGGAAAGAAAATTGCCGAATTATAAAATATCTGAATTAGAAAATTCCCTAATTATAAAATTCTGGAACTTGAACAATTGAACAAAATTTTCTTATAAATATTATTTATTGATTGAAAATACAATAAAAAAATTTTCATTGAAAAACATATTTTTAATGTTTAAAGTTGTTATTTTAAATGTAACGATAATCTTATAAACTTTATACAATACAATTATTTTTTTATTAAAATGTTTCATTACTGTATTTTTAATCAGGAAAATGGCTAGATGGTGTAATAATAATAAGTTATATTTATAAAAAATTTAATTATTTAAATTTGGGAATTTTCTAGTTCAGATATTTTATAATTCGAAAATTTGATTATCATTTGGGTATTTTCCAATTTGGTAATATTTTAAACTATGGGGAATTGTATTATTCTGGAATTTATCAGTTCTTGAATTTTTGAGTGACTCGGGAACATTATTTTTCATAATCGGAAAGAATGTTTGAAAATAATTGAAAGAGATTGACCAAATATCAAGGAATTTCAAAAAAACTTTTACGTTTTTCAATTTTTTTTTTGATATTATAAATTAATTCATTGTTCAGAGTTTTTTAGTATTGCATATTACTAATAATATAAAACTAATAAAATTCTAATTTGGAAATTTTTTTTCATTACCTGCTATTATATTTACATGTTGTATGTGTTCTGAATTGAATTTTTTGAATATTCATAATATATTTATACAAAAGTAAAGAAATTTTATAAAAGTTACTTTTGTTATATTTTAAGTAAATTTTACTAGCTAGTATCATCATTATGTATTAAATTTTTCGTAAGTATGTATGTAAAAAATGAAGAAAAATTTTTTTTTTCCCAATTAAAATTTAATTAGTATATACTTATTATAAATAAAATATTTTTTCTTTCTGGAGTTTTTTTCTACAGGGCATACATTTGGAGATTTGGAGATTTTTTTAAACTCAACGGGATTTAAAAGGCCTTGCCTTACGTTTTAAAAGCGGTTTGATTTTTTTTTAATTCATCAATTTCTGACAAGGATATAAAACTTTAAATTTTCACTGATTTTAGCTCTGGGATTTATAAGAAATTTCTTCACTAGAAAAATAATTCATCAAATTAAAATGCAAAGTACGTATGGAATATTTTAATTAAACGTACTATATAATTCCTAGCATACGTTTTTGTTTGGGACAATATATATTTGATCAAAAAATGTAAATTCATGAAATTCACGATTTCGGATCTATAATCAAACAGAAGAAATATTTTATTCAAAAAAATTGGATTACAAATTTTGTTTAAAAAGAACAATTAAAAAAACTTTAACCACAAACCATTAAAAAGGAGCCATTCAAAAAAATAGAATCAGCAGTATTATCACTCGCAACTAAAAAATCGATTCAGAAAAAGCTAAACGGTGCTAAACCCAATCAACCGGATATTGCAGGAGAAGCAAAAAATTTATTTATTTTATTACATAAAAAATTACTGCAACTATGGAATTAGCACCTATTAGTTTTTACTGGTATCGTCAATAAAAATAGAAGATGAATCGTTAACAAAGTCACCTGGAGTATGTATTTTTATTTATTTTCCAAACAAATAAAACTATTTAACGCAGAAAAAGGAACATTTGTAGTATTAGAACAATATTTTTTAATTGTGATAATATCTTCAATTATTAAATACTTTTCAAAATTTTATAATGTTTTTCGAATTGTTAATATAATGGAATGTCTTAGTATAATTTATTTATTAATAATTTATACTTTTGAAATAGTTTGGTAAAAATGTTCAAACCCCTACGCTTTTCTCTGAAATAGAGAAGCTTTAAAAAAATTAACAAATTTTAACTCTCACACATTTTTCCATTATAAAAATCAAATTTTGTAAATTATTGTTAACATTTTTCAAGTTGGTTTCGTTAATTGAAATGTTTAAATCACATACATTTTTTAATAAGAAAATGTATTCTTTTACTTATGTCAAAAAGGCACTGGAAAAAATGTTTGTTTGAATCAAATTATTTCTTAGATATTTAGTCAAACAAATTTTTGTTTGAATCATAGAAATGATTTATCTTTATTTATTTGTTTAAAAAAATTGTTATTTAGATGAAATAAATGTTTGGTTTTAATTTTGTACATTTTTTTACTGAAAACATTTTTTCAAACAACATTTTTATGAACTTAAATAGATGTAATAAAGGCAAATTCTTTGTTCATGATTGATAAAATAATTTAAAGAAATTAATTTTAGTTTTGGACTGGTAAATGAATGCAATTATTATTGCAATACTTTGTTTATAGCAAAAATTATACCCAACAAATTATTTGTGTTAATCAATATGCTACATATTTTTCACTTATTGAAATGAAATAAATGTTTTGTTAATTGAAGAAATTTTTTTTCAATTATATTATTTGAAACCAGGATGGATCTATCACTCAGTAATACGAAAATGTTGTTTTTCAAAGAAAATAAAACGAGACATATTTTTCTTTCTGACAGAGAAAAAAATGAATAATTATTAATAAAATAATAATTATTTTATTAGATTCAAAATGTAATTTTTCGAGAAAAAAAACCGGCGTGATTTCCTTAGAAACTTAGAATATTACAATTTTAAAAATCAAAATTATTCCTTCTTTTTGGATCCATTTTTCTTTTAAAAAATAACATTTTTTAAAAATTGTAATAATCTAAGGTTTTAATGAAATTTTTTATTTTTAAAATAAGAAATCTTTTTTACTCCTTTTTTTTTCTGCCATTGTTTATAATATTTTCTGAAGAACCGCGGCCATTTTTTCAACATTTTGTTAATTTTTTGAATTTGTACTTATCTTAGGAAAATAAAATTAACAAAAAAAAAATAGGGTTTTTAAAAAAATCAACTTTTAATATTAATATTTCAAAGGTTACAAATTATCCAACAAGTTACATTTGTCGGTATTATTAGTGTTTTTTTCTAATCGAAAACTGATATTTCTAAACAAAAATCAGTAGATTTTTAAGGTTCATAATTTTTGAATAATTGTAGATACGTTAGCATTTTACACACGAAATTGGTATTTTAAAACAAAAATTAGTATAACTTGACCTAGATTTTGAATCTTCAACAATCTTAGGTTACATTAGATATTTTCATCGGAAATTGGTATTTGTAACGAAAAAAATAAATTTAAAAAAGATTCATAACTTTGAACGATTTTTGGTTATGTTAGCGTTTTTCACAAAAAGTTGGCATTTAAAACAAAAATCATTATAGTATGAACAATTTTTCAATTTTTGAACAGTTTCAGGTTCTATTAACGTTTTTTACAGGGTATCTTTTTTTTAAACAATTAGACTTTATATGTTTATAATTTCTGAAAAATTGTAGGTTGCGTTATAGCGTTTTATACGAAAAATTGCGGTATTTTAAAACGAAAATCATTACAATTTGAACAAGATTCAGAATTTTTTAACAGTTTTGGATTAGGTCAGTGTTTTATGTTGGACATTTGTAATTTTTATTTAAAGCATTATATTTTAAAAAAGGTTCTCACATATTAACTATCTTAAATTATGTTAGCGTTTTAGAAAAAAAAATTGATATTTGAAGAAAACCATTATACGTTAATAAAAATTTAGAATCTTTTAGCAATTTTGGATTATGTTAGTGTTTTTGTTGAAATTTTGTATTTTTAATCAGAAAAAAATATTTCTTGAAAAATTCACATAATGTAACAATTTGAGGTTATGTTATCCTTATACACGAAAAATTGGTATTTTAACACAAAAGTAATAACTTTAAGAAGATTTCGAATCTTCTGACACTGTTGGATCGTATGAGTGTTTTTAATCAGAAATTAATATTTTTTATTTAAAAAAAAAACAGATTTCAATAGTGTTTTACAAGTTTTGTAGGTTTAGATTATGTTGCCGTTTTACACCGAAAATTTGTATTATAAAAACAAACATCCTTATAATTTGTACAAGACTTCACAGGAAATCGGTCATTTCTAACCAAATCAAATTAAATAATTTTTAAGAGATTTTCAATTCTGTAATAATTATTGTTATATTATATAAATTTTTTTTTTGGAAGTTATTGGTATTTTTAATACGAAATTCAAATATTTCAAAGAATATTTACAAATATTTGAAAAATTTGGTTTATGTTGGTATTTTTCACCTAAAATTGTTATTTTTAAACACATAATTATTAGATATCAATTAAGTGATTTTATTAAAAATAATAAAATTTACCACCTTGAACAATTATTTTGAACGGTGCTTATGTTTTGTTTGAAAATTGAAATTTGCATGCAAAAAATGCTAGATTTCAGAGAAGATTAATCATTTTTAAGAATTGAAGGTTATGTTTTACATACAAAAATTAGTATTTTCAACCAAAATTCATTATAACAATTATAACAATCGTCAACAACTTTTTGTTATTTTATGTCAGTGGTTTTCCTCTAAACTTGCTATTTTTAATTTAAAAAATGATTATATTTCAAATAATATTTACCAAATTCGAAGAAAAATAGGTTATGTTAATATTTTTCGTCGGAAATTGGTGTTTTTGATAAAAAAAAGTACAGCGATTTCATTGCATATTTGTAAAAAAAATTAATATAATAATTCTGATTTTAGGACATTAATTTCCATCAGTCATCAAAAATATTATCCTTGTTTTTCTATTATTATTATTATTATTATTATTATTATTATTATTATTATTATTAATATTACTATTATTAAAATCTTCACGTTCAAAATGAAATATTATTTTCAAAAAGAGTGTAATTTACTCGGCAAAATTTTTGATCTATTTTGTTTATTTTTGCGCTTGAGATCCTTTCTAAAATTGAAATATTTCGTATTTCTAAAAGGGACTCTTTAAAATGTATCGCTCAAGATTGAAAAATTTTTAATTAGAAAACTGAAGAACCATTTGAAATCGGAGGTCCCTAAGACTTCGTAAAAATGAATGGCAATGTGCCTTTCCCAGTTTATAAAATCTCCCAGTTCTAATCTTTAGAAGAAAAACTAGTCTTTTTATTATTATTTATTCATTCTGAAATTACTATATTTTTCTTGAAAAATGGACTTTAAAAATATTCTTCCACATCAGTTTCTTTTTAAATCGCATATCTGTTAGTAGTATTTTGTATACGCTTATTTAGTATTATATTGAGTAATTAGTTGAGTTTTCTACATTCATAAAAAAAATATTCTTGAACTAAAAAAACTATTTTTTTGGATATACATGATAATTTGGTTGAATCAGACGCACTTTGGTTGATTCAGCAAAATATTTTATGGATCCAGCTAACTTTTTTGTTTACTCAACCAAATATTCTTTACACCAGCAGATCTGTTTAAAATAAGCAAATAATTTGGTTGAGTAACCAAATATTATGTTTTCTATATAATAACCCTATTCTATGATTGAACCAACAAAAATGGTGTCGATTCAATCAATTCGTTTTCTAATTGGCAAGACAGGAAATTTCTTTATCAGCAGCTTTTTTTCTATTTTATACAAATCCCAAAGACACTTTCTCAAAAAATATTTTCAAAAAGCATTAGGTTTAGGAGAAGATTTACAATCCTCAATAGTTTTTTGTTATTTTACGTCAGTTGTTTTCGTCTAAAATTGCTATTGTTCGTAAAAAATCAGTAGATTGCAAATAATATTTATAAAATTTGAACAATAATGTGTCATGTTTATATTTTTCGTCGGAAATTGGTATTTTTAATTTAAAAATAGCAACGGTTTCATTGTCTATTTGTAAAAAAAAGTATATATAATAATTCTGATGTTAAGACATTATTTTTTATCAGCTTTAAAAAATATTATCCTTGCTGATCTATTATTATTATTATTATTATTATTATTATTATTATTATTATTATTATTATTGAGATCTTCACATTTAAAAAAGATATAATTTAAAAAAGAGTGTAGTTTTATCTGAAAATGTTTGGCCTATTGTTTTTATTTTTACGCGTAAAATCCTTTCTAAAATTGAAATATTTTGTAGTTCTAAAAGGAACTCTTTAAAATGTATCGTTCAAGATTCAACAATATTAATTTATACTACTAAATAACTATTTGAAATCGAAGGTACCTATAAAAAGTTAGTGAAAGTGAATTAAAGTTGAGGCAATGTGTTTTTCCATTTTATAAAATCTTCCCATTCTAATCCTTAGGACAAAAAATAGTCTTCAGTATTATTTATGGTTATTTTTTTGAAATAAAACGTTTTATTCAAAAAATGGACTTTTAAAATATTCTTCCAAATCAGTTTTCTTTTAAATCGTATACATGTTAGGCTTGGTTATACATGAAAATTTGGTTGAATCAAACAAACTTTGGTTGATTAAACAAAACATTTTACTGATTCAACTAAATTTTGTTGTTGAATCAACCAAATACTCTATACACCAACAGATTTGTTTAAAAGAAGCAAATAATTTGGTTGGGTCAGCCAAATATTTTGTTATCCATATAATAACCCTATTCTATGATTAAAGCAACAAAAATTGTGTCGGTTCAACTAATTTGTTTTCTAACTGACAAGGCAGAAAATATCTTTATGAGTAGCTTTCTTTTCTATTTTCTTCAAATTCCAAGGACACTTTCTCAAAAAGGAGTTTTTCCAGTAAACTTTTTACTGAGGACGGTTGCGAATCATAAAAGTTTCACTTTTTGGAAAACACACCGCTGCATACCTTCGCGCGTCGGACGGATGTCAATCGTCTTTTTACCGTCGGCGAAAGGCTTTCACTAGTCTCCAGAAATTCAAACTGTCAACATCTCAGGCTCATCCTTAGTTGGGACATTGAAGTGTCAAAGTGTCAATTTTGACAAGTTCAAGTGTTTTTAGATTGTGTTTCTGTCATAATTTACATTTTGTGAATCACGTTATCTGTGAACGTACAGGTGTTGACGCATTTTTAAATTATATGCTTTCTCTAGGCGTTTAAGAATTAAAAATTATCCACACCTCAATTTAATATTGATGTTGAACATACAGAAGTCAAAGTGTCGAAGTGCGAAAATCAAGTGTTTTTAGATTGTGCTTCTATAACAATTTAGATAAAAAATGTTTGGGAATACCTCCTGAGTATTTTGACCGAATATGAAAAATATCGTTAGGCCTTCTTTTAAAGTAACTCGATATTTTTTTTAATTAAATTCATGTGATTTTTTTTCAGAAATAACAAGTGATAAGTAAAGTTTTCTATAATAAAAATCTCTAATTTTGAGTCCAAAAAGGTTTCCACATGATTAAAATTGATTAACTTTTCCCTCCATTTTGGATTTTGGAAACTTTTTCGATTTTTCCGAAAAATTTAAAAGAAAAGAATGTTCTAGCATAAGTAGTTCTGCAGTTATGAGGTCTTAAAGAGATTTTTTAGTGAATTAAAACATTAAATCTTTTTCTTTTGGAATTATATCTTGTCTTCTATATATCATGCATGAAAGTTATATGAACATTAATTAAAGGAGAATTCATTATCTTTAAAACTAAAAAAGAAAAAATTGATTTTAGTTATGAGATAGTTTCTTATAGAAGGCTCCTTTTTGTGGAACTTTGTTATAGAATGCATTTTGTATTTAAAACTTATTTTGTTTGTATTACATCAGTATTTTTTACTATTTTCTTCACGCTTGTGCTTGGAAAACAAAATCGTCAGAATTCAATTTTTAAAATCGTCATTTAGAGAAAATTTATAAATCCTTTCTTGTAAGATACTTTATATATTTCTAAGATATTAATACAATTCTTAGTTTTTGCATAATATTATGAATGCAAAATTCATTCATTCAATTTGTTAAAAGAATTTGTGAACTTTTTTTCTTTTTAGAAGTTTTACGTAAAATGCATGAAAAACGTAGTATTTAAGAAAAACTGATGTCTTTTGCACTTTTTGGAAAATCAAAAAGAAAGGGAAGAGTGAATTAATCACGTAAAAACTTTTTTTTTTGTTGCGCAAAACCAAAAGTTTCGGTCAGAGAAAACGTTATTTGTTTCTTTCGAAAAAAATCACATTAATCGATCGAAAATGAACAAATTTTGAGTTATTCTGAATTCTAAGATAGTCAACAGAAAAATTGGAAAGATTCCAAATTAATATTCCAGCAACGTTCGAGAAATATTAAAATGGCCGACCAAGGCAAAATATTGTCCAGGAATATTTCTGCAGCAATTAAAAAGAATATTCAATTGTGCTTTATTATGCATTTGAAATTTTAAATTGTTAAAATGTTGCTAAAAAATTTACTGAGGAATTGATGGATTAACTCCGTAAAATGTTTTCAAAATATATTCCTGAAAGCTTCTTTCCAAATTTATTTTTTGATTATATTATTTCACATCAATTATGGTTATTATATACTTATGAAAGCTGTTTTGTAGGTTAAGTCACCGAAATTCACCAATTAATTTTGATTCGTAATTCTATTTACATTCATATAAGATTTTTCGATCGATGCATTAGAAATCATTATTCTGAACGTATACACTTACAAGATTACATAAGTGTGATTTATTTATTTATTTTAAAAAATAAAATAAAAGCTCAAACTTTTGAATAAATTGTATTGTCGGAAATGATGCGTAATGTGTAATCCACATGCAATATGAAGTAATTTAAGTAATTTAAGTAATGAGTTTAATTACTCTGTTGAAAATTCAGTTTTCAGATTGAAGATTCATAATTATGGTAAAAAATCGTTCGATTGAAAATTTAACTATTTTCTTGAAAAGTTGTTCTTTTTGTTAAAAATTAAGTTTGTTTAACTGAAAATTTTCACTTTTTTATTTCTTGTGAAAAATTGTATTCCTTAGTTGAAGATTACTGTATCTTTTTTATTTTTTTCCGAAAAATAAAATTCTTGCTTGAAAATTCATCTTTCTGTTTGAAAATTCAACTATTTTGATGCACAGTTGAACTATTTTGTTGAAATTTCGTTTTTTGTTGTAAACTAATTTTTTAACTGAAAGTTTAACTCTTCTGTTTCTGATCGTAATTTTATCTTTTTTTGTGGAAAATTTACCTTTTTTGTCGATTTTTTCCCCCTTTTTTGTTGTTCAAAATAAATCTTTTTTTACAGAAAATTTAACTATTCCAATTTCATTTCAATTTTTTTTTTATTTAAAATTTCAGTTATATGCTTGGAAGTTCATGTATTTTGTTACTAATTTTTTTTTAGAAAATAATTCTTTTTGGTTGAAAATTCATAATTTTTATTAAAAATTCCACAATTTGGTTTAAAATTTATCTACTTTTCTGAAAATGAAACAATTATATTAAATAGTTTCCTTTCTAGTTGAAATTTTAACTGTTTTGCTAAAAAATTCGTCGTTTTGGTTGAGGATTTACTTTAAAACTGAAACTATTTAATTTTTGGTAGAAAATGTATCATTTTTAGTTAAAAATTGATTTTTTTAAGTTGAAAATTAATCTTTTCGGTAGATATTTGATCTTCATATTTAACAGTTCAATTATTTATTAAAAATTTTTTCTTCCTTGTTAAAAAAATCAGTAATTTTGTTGAAAAGGAATCCTTTTTGGTTGAAAATTCGAATGAGTCATGTTGACTCGAGGAGAATCAGAATTTGCAGATGAAAAATTCATTACAAACTTCCAATTTTTAAATACCCTTTTTGATATCAATTTTGTCATCAGAATAAATCTCTAGGTTACTTAGATTTATATTTTTCGCAATATTTTTTATTTATTCTTTTACAAGCTATATAAAAATATATATTTATTGTTCTGGTCTGTTAAGGCTATTTTACAAAATATATGTTTTAATAATATTTGTAATTATTTTATAAATTTCAAGGCAAAGGTGGCAAAAATTTAAAATATGGCTCATGTGTAATCCTGACTCACAATAGCCGATGGATACAATATTTCATTGAATTTAAAAAATCTCCTAGGTTTCTTTGAGGTATAAGTAATTAAAAATAATATATAACCATAAAATAAATTTAGTATGAAATTTTCGAAAATATATTTTTTTAATATCACAGGAATATTTCAGTAATATTACAAGAATATATAAGTGTCCAACAATCGAAATATTGAAGGAATATTTTCTATGTATATTGCTGAAAAATTAAAGTGAAAGCATTCAGAATATTGATGGAATTAATTATTATTTAAATTAATTAATTATTAGTTAATTTCATTAATTTTGAAAATACACAACAAATAATTATTTAAATAATTACATAATGTGTTTAGAAAAATGTACTCCCCCAAACAATATCAAAATATTGTATTTTAATCAGAATTTACGATTATTTTTAAAAATTAATAATTGTTTAAATAGTGCAATTCAATATTATTTTTAAATTTTAATGTTATCATTTAATATTATTTAATATTTTAATATTCCTTGAACGTTGCTGCAGAGTTGGGTAGTAACTTATTACAAATAACTAAGTTACTAAAAAGTTACGTTAATTGTAACTTTTATGGTAATTTCGTTGCTACTTATTCAAAATTTAACTTGTAACTTGGTTACGATTTTTGCATTAACTTGAAACTTTAATTTTATTTACTTAGAAATTACTTTGTGCTTTCTAAAAATTTCCTAATGTGAGAAGTATATGAGTCAGTTATGGGTACAAAATTAATTATTTAGAGTTTAAAATTTATTTCCAAAAGAAGAAAATTATTTTTTTTTTGAAAACGGGTTCAGCTATTTTCTTAAAGATTTTTTTTTAATGAATTCAATTGTGATTAATTTCAAATTAAAATCTTTTTTGGTAGAAATAAAATCAACTATTATATTTTTCGTTGAGGATGCATCTATTTCGTTTGAAAATTCAAAAATACACTTGGTTGAAAATTCTTGTATTTTGTTTAAAAATTACATATTTTGGTAGAAAGTTGAACTATTTAGTTGAAATGTAACTTTCTGTGTTAAAAATTTATGTTTTCGGATAGATAGTGCAACTATTTTGTATAGAAAATTCGTCTTTTTGATTTGAAAATTGAACACTTTAGTGAATATTTTTTTTCTTTATTTCAAAATTCGGCTTTTTTGTTTCAAAATTGATTTCTTCCGGTAAAAAATCTTATCTGTTTTGTTTGAATATTCAACTTTTTTATGGACAATGAATCTGTTTTGGTTGAGGATTTAGCTATTTAGATGAAAATTCGCATTTTTTTGGTTAAATTCAACGTTGTTTGCTTTCAAATTAAAATCATTTTGTGCTGAAATAATATCAACAATTATATTTTTCGGTGAGATTTTATCTACTTTACTTGAAAATTCATGCATTTTCAAAAAATATAATTATTTTTGTATAAAATTCAACTAGTTTGTTGGAAAAAAACGATCATTTTTGTTGAAAATTCAACTCTTCTGTTGAAAAGTCTTGTGTTTGGTTTGAAAACGCATGTCGTTTGGTGAAAAAATGTCTATAGAGGGTTCAGATATTTTTGCAAAAATTGTTTTTTTTCTGGTTGAAAATTAAACCATTTGGTTAAAGCTTGAACTACTTTATTTAAAATAGAGTTTAAAAATTTGAAAATTTCATTATTTTATGTCAATTTCGTCTTTTTTTGGGGTTAAAATTCGAATATTTTTGTAGAAAATTCCACTATTTGATTGAAAATTAAATTTTTTCTCGGAAATTTAATTCTTTTGTTAAAAATTCGTCTTTTTGGTTTCAAAATGATGAAAAAGTTAACCACTTGGTTGAAAATTCATTCTTTTCTGAAACAAATTAACATTTTCGGTATGAAAATACAACCATCTGTTTGAAAATTCATGCGTTTTATTAAAAATTGAACTATTTTTGTAGAAAGTCCAAGTATTTGGTTGAAAATCAACTTTTTGTTTCAAATTGCCTAAATAATAATAAAATTATCTTTTGGGCTGAAAATTCAAATCTTTTGTTTAAAAGTGTTTTTTTTTGCTTGAATATTCATTTCTTCTGGTAAAAAAATATAATCATTTTTATTAAAAATACGAATATTTGGTTAAAATTAGTGACTTAAAAATCTTTCTTGGTTGGAAATTCAATTCTGTGAAAAATTCATTGTATTGGTTTACAATTTAAATATTTCTTTAAAAGTCATCTATTTTGTTAAAAATGCGAAATTTTTGCTTAAAAAAGTAGGCATATAAAGTTTTTTTTTAATTGAATCATATAAAAGGCGTTTTGTCCGAAATTTGAAATATTGTAATATTTTTCAGCTATTTATGTATAGAAAATTAAAATTTTCTTATTATCCTGAAACAAAGGAATCGAATTTTCAAAATTAAATATGTGAGTCGTGATTTTAACTTGAAATTAAATATGAAAAATAATTTTCAACGGTGAAATGTCTGTTGATTTGAATTTTAGTCTAAATATATATTGCTGTTCACTTGCCGAAATATATTATGTAGTTTTTGTTTACTTTAACTAATGCCTATTTCTTTATAAATTAATTTTTTTGTGAATTATCATCTTGGTTATTTTGATTTTTAAATTATAAAATTAAGGAAGTGGAAAAAGTAACTTTTCAGGTAACTTGAAGCAATATTGATTTGGAATGGTTCCAATGTTTTAATTGAATATTCTAGCAATATTTCTGCAACATTTTTAAACGGGTTTATTACATGTTAATTTAAAAATAAGTATTTTTTAAATCAAGAGCATGTGTTTTTGAATATCATACATATATTTATTTATATATAACGATCAGTTCATTAGCAAAACTGTAGTATTGAATTTAAATGACATACGTGCTTGGGATTGGGAATAAAACTAATTTATATTTGCAACTTTATGTGCAATGTGCATTTTTATAGTGATGACAATGGGTTTAAAGAAACAGTGAATCATTTTGAATAGACAATTTTGGTTTGCAAATGCATCGTTTAAGTACTTAGTGTTTACATACTGATAAATGATTCTGATAACTTTTTAAATGCATAAAAATGTTTTAAATCTTTACAATGAATTTTGTTTTCTGACCGGAAATTTATTGTTAGATCCTGAGACATTTACAAAATTATTTTCACGGTTGAAAAAAAAGTATTGCTTCACTTTCTTTTGAATTAGTAAAATTCCATTTATTTTGAAAATCAATAACAAATTTTTCAATACATTTCGATCCGTGAATATTTACTGAAATTCCAGTACTTTTCCCCTGATCTTCCAGTAAAAAATTTATTTTTATTTTTAGTATCTGTAACTGGAACTTCGGCATTTAAAAAAAAGTATTTTTCACTGATTGAAAACTTGACAAATAAGTTACTGATTCACTAATAAAATGAAAATAATTTTTACGAAATATGATTTGCCGATTTTTTAAATTTTATCTTTTTTTTTTCAATTTGGCACCATTTGACTCTGATTTATAATTAGATTATTCAAAACAACATTTTTGTGTAAAATGTACCAGGAAATCTGAGTTTTCCGATATATTTGATAAAAATAGTAATAATTTGCGAAATAATCAATATTTCGTTAAATATTCTTGGTTTCATGGTTTGCCTCGTTTTTCTGTTTCAAAAAAGCAGGGTAGCAATTCCTAAATATTTTTACAATTATGTGGTTGAAAATTTGGAATATTTTTTCAGGTTTTAAAGAAATTGTATTTTTAGCAAAATTCCAATTTTTTGCTTTCATCGCAAATTATTTGTTGCACAACGATGAATTGATTATCAGTCGGAATTTATATTTTAATATTGTATACAATTAAAAAATTGGTTAGTTTAAGAAATTATTTAGACAATGTTTAAAAAGATGTTTAAGAAAGAGGCTTTTCCAAAAATTTCAAGAATCGATTCTGCACATAAAATTACGAGACAATAGTCAAAATTTAAATGATCCTTTATCCAGGGTTGCAAAATAGTAAAAATTTTGTAATTTCTTTTTATGATTGGAAAGAAATTCTAATATTATTTTAATAAAATGTCCAACTTTGACTCAAAGTAAATTATTTTTTATGGGTCAAACTACTGAAGAAAAGATAAATTCGACCCAAGAATTTACCGAACTTTTTTTAGTTAACTTAACTCTAGAAATTTGAATTAGTGAGGAATGGGTTGAATTTTGTTTTTCCTTATTGACTGAAAAATCTTTTTTAAATTAATATTTCTATTTTTTTGTTAAAAATTCGCCTTTTTTGGTTAACCTAATACTTCAGTTTTTTAACAAACTGTTGAATTTTTAAATCAAACAGACTAATTTTCTACCAAAAAATATAATTTTTGATTTTTTAACCCAAAAATTTTATAATTATAAATTAAAAACGGTTATGTTAATTAAAAAAATTAATTTTCACCCAAGCAGTTCGACTTATAAACAAAAAAGCTAACATTTCTACCCAATTAGATGAACTTTCAACCAAATAAGATTTTTCATTAAAAAAAGAAATAATATTTCAACCAAATTGTTGAATTTTCTACCAAAATAAAATAATTTTCAAACCCAAAAATATAAATTTTCACCAAAAAGTTAATTTTCAACCAAATACATTATTTTTATACCAATTTATTGAATTCTTAAGGCAAAAACAAGCGTTTTCTTAAAAACAGTTCTATTTTCAACAACAAAATTTTAATTACAAATTGAAAGCGGTTGAATTTTAAAAAAAAACGAATTTTCAATAAAACTGTTGAAACCTCCACTAAAACAGATTAGTTTTCAACCAACCAGTTGCAATTTTGCTCAATAAAGATGAAATTTATAATTAAAATCATACAATAATAATCTATTGAACGGCAAACCTGGAGCTTATAAATAATAATTTTAATTTTAATTAATTTAATTTATAATATCTTGTTATTTGTTTAAGCAAAAAGTTAACATGTGATGTGTATTTAAAAAAAATAAAAAAATAAAGTCCTTATGATTTATCACAATCTATTTTTTTTTAATGTATTCTATAATTGTAAGTAAATTGTAACGTTTTATCTCTCATTTTATTTTGATAAACCCCATTGAATTTTTCTTGTCCATTTATATTAATAAACTATAGAATTCATAACGTATTTTTTCTTATAATCGATCGAATAATGTATTAGCCACTTATCAGGACGGTTTTTGTATAAAAAATTCCAGTTAATCATTTTAAAATTGAAACCTAGATTAATGTCACTTTTTGGTAGAGATATATTAATTAATTGAATTAACATTTTGGAGAGGTTTTTTCAAGTATCTCTAATTTAATGTTAAATAATAGAACACGATAATAGTTTTAGACTTAATTGTGTTAATATTTTTTATTAGACTTTAGGCATAATATTATGTAGATTCCTTTGTATTATTTTTATGGTTGTTTATGTGTGGCACGCACTATTTGACAATTGTTATAACAATTGTAAAATAATTAATATTTTAATTAAAAATGAACAAAACAAAAAGTTACTGCCACTGGTCTAAAATGGCGTGGGTTGTGTGGTGAAAAATACAATCAGTTGTAATGCAAAGTGTAAACTTACGGGAGGAAGAACAATTTTGTTTACTTTCACTTATTTTAATTGTCAAGAAAATCTTTCAATTTACACTTAATTCACATTTTTAATGCTTAAGTCAATTTTTGTACAAATTATAACACTTCTAAACAATATTAAAAGTGTGAATAAAAACGTTCTAACCTCAAAATTCAATATTATCATTTAAATAAACAAATTTAAACAAATATTATTTCCTTCAACATAGGTAATAATAATTGTTTAATAAAAACATGACTGTAGATCAGAAAAATTTATGATATATTAATCATTTTTCCTTAAAACAACAAGTTTGAAACTTAATCCGAACATTTGATATTGTGTATTTTTTACGTAAACAATATTAAATTGCATATTGATCTACTTAATAATAATGTTTTTGTTTAAAAAGGAATTAAGAGCATGCAGTACCATAGAAAACATGCATAAAAATTACAAAATAAATATGGAAAACCCGTTAAAATAATTTTTTCTTCATAGTGTAGTCAGGTAGTAAATGAGACTTATGTACTTACTTATTATTTTATTTAATATAGGAAAAATCAGCATAATTGACATAATTCAAACAAACAACAAAATTGCATTGATATTCAGAACTTATAAAAAATAATAAAAAAATAAATAACGAATACACAAATGAACAAAAAAATGCTGAAAATACATATCATTATCGAGTTATGAAAATTTCCAAATTTTAAATAACGACAAGATTTTTATTTGACATAAAATAAAATCCCGAACTTAAAAATATCCTAAACTAAAATTCACTGACGTCAAGAATGACTTGTAAAATAAACGAATTATTAAATTTCCACAGATATTTCAAATCTCGAAATTTAGAACCGCTGAACATAGTTAATTGATTATTAATTTATTAGATATTAATAGAATTATAAATAAGGCGAACAATTTCATTAATAATTAATTATTAAAATATTAATTATTTTCAGCAATTTTAAATTTCGTCACATTTAAATTTCAGGAATATAAATATTTATGGGAATTTAACAATTCCTTTATTTTATAATTCGTTAATTTTTGTTGTTGCTAATTTATGTGTTTTTTATTTATTTATTCGTTATTTTTTATGAATTCAGGATTTTCAAATCCTTTTAAATATAGTGATGAAGAACTATTTTTTTTTTAAATTGATGTTTTACAATATAATGCCACTACATAATTAATATAATAATTATATCCATATATTACAAGAAACTGAATAAATCATAAAATATTATTTCCTATAACAATAAAATAAAGAACTCTTAAACGTGATATTTTTTCAGTCAATTAGACTTTGTAACGAAGCTTAAATATTTTAACATTTGTAAATATTTTTTTATCTTTGTCAATACTGAAATTAATCGAAAATTATTTCTCGAAGTGCTATAATAAATCCACATTGAAATTAAATTGTGAGAATTGAGAACAAGAAAATAAGTGTTATCACTTTGTTTTTAAATTCATGTAAATATAATTTTCATAAGATTCTCGAGAAAATTTAAAAGATTTTTAAATATTTCAGACGTGTCAGAAAAGAATATAGAAGATTTTAAATAAAATTTTTTTATTTTATAGGATTTTAGAAAATATTATAAAAAATTCAAGTCTTTTTAAAAGAATTTTTGGACTTTTATAAGTTTGGAAGGAATCGAGAAATATTTGATGAGTTTTTGAAAATGTTTCCGAGTTTTCGAATATTTTTAACCTATTTAAAACGTCTTAAATTCCTGAAAATATTTTAATTAACAAGAATGTTTCTCTAAATTTTCATATAGCATTCAAATAAAAAAACTAACAATCTTTTAAATTTTTTCAGAATTTTTAAGACAATTTGTTTATTATTTTCAAAGATTTTCAAAATTATTTTTAATTCTATTAAATATTTCTTGAATTTACTGGATTTTTTTTCTTTTTTATTTTACAATCTTACCAAATTGAAACATGTTGCTTTAAAATCTTCTAAACTATTTTCAGAAATGTTAGGATATCGTTTCTTATGTTAGAAGAACTTTCTCAATTTTCTCTTGAAGTACATTTTTCAAAATAATAAACTATTTAAACTTTTCACACGAATATAAGGAAAATTCTCTTCTTTTTTAAATCTTGTCAGACCTTCTAAACCTTCTAATCTCTAAAAATTATTCAAATTTTATGTGCATTTTTGATTTAGTCAGCAAAATTTGAAAAAATTGCCTTATAATTGCTCAGATTCTTATTTGACTGTTTTTTAAATCTTCTAAAATCTTCTCAAATAATGTCTTAAAATTAATTTTTCCTAGGAACCTCAAAAAATCTCTTTCATTTTCCTGAAACTTTACAAAATTCTTTAAAAATCTTTACAAGTTTTGATTACTTTTAAATCGTTTAAAATTTTTTGAATATCTCTTAAACATACTCAAATTTTTTTGATAAAATTATGTAATATGACAAAATTGCAAAATCTTGCTTTAAAATCTTTTACACACTTTTTAAAAATTTGAGGAAATAATTGAAAAATATTTTGTTATCTTTTTTTCGATTTTCTCTTGAAACGCCTTATAAAAAATCATTTAAAAATTGTTCACGAATCTTCAAAACTTTTTTCACATGGTAAACAAATTCAGTTTACCTAAAAAATTTGTAAATGTTGAAAAAAAGGTCTTAGTCTTTCATGCTCTTGTAACCCACATTTTAAAATATTGAAAAATTAAAATTATTATTATTTTTTTAATGAAAGTGAAATCATTTCTCCTCAGATCTTTCATAATTATTAAAAAAAATTTTTTATTCGAAGTCTTCGTTTGTTCTCCGAGTTCACTTTTATAACCCGATTTTCAGAACGGAGCGATAAACATCGGCATAGTTAATGGAAATGATTTTACAAAAA
>NC_046666.1:49553440-49566369 GCF_010883055.1 Belonocnema kinseyi | reverse complement strand
GAAACACTATTCGAAAAATCCACCACGCTATGTCAACGGTTGCATATGTATGTAAATTATTCTCTAACTTAGGAATATTCATGAATTTAAAATATGCTAACCTCAAAATTCAAATGCCTCACATTACTTGATAAATACTAGCAAATAATAAAATTATTAAGTACCAAGCGCTAATCCTTTTTTAAACAGTCAGCTTTATATCGATCAAGTATAAAATATTTCATTCTGGTATTTATTTAGTAAAATGTCTATTTTAATCGTAGCTTTACGCTTCAAAATTTATGTTATTTCTATAAATTTTAATTAAATGAATTTATTTTAATTACATTCTTGAAAGGTGATGCACGTTCTGTGCACATTTTAAAAAGACAAGATTTTAAGTACATATTTTATGATAAAATATTTTGTGTATAACGACTAAAAACTGTTACATGTTTAGCAGGTTCGGCACCGACATAGCCTATAATATGCATTCAGATTCATCTGGAACGAATAATAGCAATACTTTCTTTGAAAAGTGTTTTCAATTCCAAATACTGGAGCGGATGTTCATTATATACTTAAAATGTGTTTTAAACGTTAAAAAATCGATACAAGTTAACCCAAAAATTCAATTTTCTATCAATTAAAATAAATTCTCATAAATTCTTGAAGAATTTATTTCTCGGCTATATTTTCGCTAATATTTTCATTCTCGTTACCGTTCTCAAAGTAATATAACGGGCTCAGAACTCTAGAACACAGTTACTACTAGCGCCGCCACATGGCTGTTTTCAACACATGGACCATTTTCAACTCTCGGTGAGATTTTGAGGTTAGACCTGGAATAAATAATATTGATAAATCATAAAAGGGCTCTGTTTTCGGGTCCGCCAACTTATGATTGCATACACTAGTAGTAAATTCAGTATTAATTTATTTTAAATCTTAAGGCCATGTGATGAGTGGGTCACGTGACCAGATTCCTACCTTACCACTACTTTTTTTATTTCCCAACTTATTATCACACGAAATGCCACGTCGAGTTGAAAATTTGGGATACGAAACAAGAAGCACTAAGAATCGTGGGTCTGGTCTTAAATTTTTATAATTATGAAAAAAGTTTTTTCTTGTAAAAAACTTTTTTTGCTTTTTTCATAATTAATAAAATTTATAACCAGACTCACCTTTCTTAGTGCTTCTTATTTATTATCCCAAATTTTCAACTCGATGTAGCGCTTCGTGTCACAATAAGTTGGGAAATAAAAAAAGTGAGGCTAAGGTAGGTATTTACGCATTAACGCATTTTTTTAAATGACAAAATGCAAAAAAATGAGTGGAAGGGCAAAATTATTACGTTTGCTTATATAAAACCCTTGAGAAATATTTATATATGTGACGATTATTAGCATTGATATTAGTATTGCGTACCAAGAATGATATGAAGCTTGTAATTTATACAATTTTGTTATTATATTATGTTTATGATACAAAAAAATTATTCTTATACATAAAATCTTGTTCGAAATCATTTAACATATTCAATAATAAAGTTTAGTAAAAAATAAGACAGTTTATAATTGTTTAATTTAGGTGGCTATTTTAACTACACGGGTGGTTAAGCCAGCCAAAAATCTAGTCATTTTTTCTCGACAGTGTGTACTTATTTAAATGCTTTAATTATGACTTTAACGTTTTCAATGTTTAGAATATATATAAAAGTAATACCTGTAACATAATTTCTTGTTACCTAATATTTAATACTCAAAAGTAATTTTTTTATTCAATTCTGAACTGGCCGGTTTAGACCCACTTCCTCTATGTGGGTTAGCTTTTCATAACTGTCCCAGTAATGGTCGGTTTACCTTAATATAGGTACGCTTCCTTAAAAAAAATATTTTAAGAAAATATAAAAATAATTTTAAAAAAATGTTTGTCTGAAATCTAAGATCTGTTTATCTCACTTCAACCAACAAGAACACTTAATTTTAGTACCTAATAAATATTGAATGTAAAAAAGGTCTAAATGAGCCCTCCAACAGCGAAAACATGGGTATCGACAGATCGAAGTGAGCCTATATATGTATACATATAAACTGTTATTTGGTTGACAGTTGACAGGATACAGAACCGAGCAATTTCCTCGAGCTTCTGGTACACACTTGTATGCATATGATATGACTAGAAACGAGTCAGATGGTGCCTACGATTGTCTTTGATAATTGGCATAATTGCAGTAAAATGCGCACCTATATGTACGTCAGGTACATATGCAGAGTGCGTGCGTACTGGCCGCAAATTCTTCGCTACTTTCCGCATAATTGTTTGGCGCGGGGAAGCAAATTGCTCGCAAGTTACAACTTACATCCAGATTACAGAGACACGTTCCAACTCACCAACGGGGGAATATAGCCAGCTTATCTTTAACACATCGTGTTGGTTCTGACGAAGTAATGGCGCCGGAGAAGTGCAGATTTTTCGATAAAACTTGGTGCTTTCGTGCAAAACAATGAACGACCTCGTTCCGCGTTTAGAAATATGAAAAACCTTACAGTACCGATCGATTTAGTCATTCGATTTTCCCAGGAATCTTTTTTCTATGATACTACAGAAAAAAAATTAATTCATTCATTTTTACTCTATAAATATGAATGAGCGAAACACTAAAATCGTGTTCAAAATTAAAGAAATTTAAATGAGAAACTCCAAATACACAAGCTCTATATCCACAAACCCCCAACCCACAAACCCCGGACCCACAAGCTCCATATACACAAACCCCAAACCCACAAAAAATAGTTCGTTAGTTTGTGATTTGTTAGTTTGTGGGTTTATGGTTCGTGGGTTTGGGGTTTGTTGGTTTCGGGTTTGTACGTTTGTGGATATGGAGCTTGCGGGTTTGAGATTTGTGGGTTTGGGGTTTATACTTTTGTTGCTATGGAGCTTGTGGGTTTGGAATTTGTACGTTTGTGGATATGGAGCTTTTGGGTTTGGGGTTTGTCGACTTAATTTTTTTGGGTTTGGGGTTTGTAGGTTTGTGGATATGGTGCTTGTCTATTTGGAGTTTGTGGGTTTGGGGCTTGTTAGTTTGTGGGGTTGGGGCTTTTTAATTTGGGGTTTGTAGGTTTGGTCATGAAATTTATGCAGAAATTCCAGGTTTTTAAACATTTTTTGAGTTTTACTGCAAATCCTGGCATGTCGACTCAATTCTGCTAATGGATTTGTGTTCAGCGACCCCAAAAACATCAATTATATCTATTAGAGTCCCAGTAGACTACCAAAACCATTTTTTGGTCCTGTGTAATCAAATTAATGTGCAGAATTCCTGAAAATAAAAGCAAGAATCCATCGACCAAATTTGGACAACCACCATAAAATGTTCCTATTGAAATTTGAAAACAACGAATAAAAAAAAACACTTTTTTCCTCTAAAAAAGAAGAGAAAAGAATTTTCCTCCTTAGACAAAAAAAAGAGGAAAGAAAAATGAGAAGGCAACCAACCAAATCATGTTTCTTCTCTTTTTTTCGTGTTTTTAATTTTTATTATTATCAAATTACAACAAAAAAACATTTGTAGAAAATAAACATCAACGTTTCGCCACTCATACAGCACCCTTATCAAGGCAAAAATAAAAAATAAAAATAATAAAACACTCAAGCAGACAGGAACAGCACCAACACCACGATATTTTTCTTCCTGATACCCAAAAATCAAATGAGGTTCCATGATTCATGATCATGTGAGGTTCGAAATGAAAACCTATTATAAATATATCGGATACATCCTGTGAGGGTCAACAGGGTGAGAGTACCTGAGAAATCCATCAAAAGCACATCAGAACTAGGGAAAGTAAAATAAAATAAAAAATTATTCAAAGGATCCTTGCAAAAAGTTATCATTGAATCCATTTTAAATGGTATACGGAAAATAGTATGAATCTTAAACTTTTTCAACATAAATTCAATAGTTTTTAAAATTTGACCAAAAAATGGAAGAATAAAAGTATTAAAGGGACTATAATCTCTCAATTCCCTCTGAAGACCTGCATGCAAAACATTGCTTTGTCTGCTTTTGATTTGTTGAATTTGAATTTTAATATTTTTCGCAATTAACTTTTGTGGGTAATGATTTAGAAAAAGTATATTCCTAACAATATTCAAATTTTCCTTGTGAAATGAAACATGTGACCAACCCAGAGCTCTGTCAAATAAATTTCTGATTCCTACAACTTTGTTTTGAAAATGATGAGCAGAAAAGAACTTCAATTCAACCTGAATATGTAATTTTCCTGTACCAATTGGTAATAATATTACTATCCTGACCTTTAATAACTTCTATGCCCAAAAAACTCATTTTATTATTCCTTTCCATCTCACGGGTAAATTGAAGTTTTTGATGATAACTGTCAAAAGCATTGACAAGCATCTGCAATTTTGCAAGAGGAACACATAAAAAGGTATCATCGGCATACCGAAAATAAAAAGGCAAAGCAAAATCTAATTTTTTAAAAGCAAAATTCTCCAAATTTTTCATAACAATTTCTGCTTAAATTAGAGAAATGATTGAACCAATAGTTTTACCAAACTTCTGCCTATAAAAAGATCCATTAAATTGAAAAAAAGTTGAGCTCATAATAAAAACTCCCCTTAATTAATTATTTTTGACATAAACGAGTACGTGTTTTAATATTATCCCATCTATTTTAAATTGCCTGTTCAACTAAATCAACTGTTTTTTTTAATAATGATTTCTTGAAATTCTCAGCTTTTTTAAGATTTCATAACAACTTTTTCAATTTTTTCGAAAACTTAAAAATTAAAATTTTGATGGTAATAAAAATAATGAAAAATAAAAAATTGTATTTGTCCGCCAAACTATGCACTATATGAAAAAATATAAGAATACCAAAATTGTGGATCCTAAAAAGATCTACAATTTTTTTTATTCCCTTTTTGATAGAACGCGCAGTTTTTGTTTTATTTGTAAAAAACACCATTAATACTATATAAATTAAATTTTCAGGCAAACGACATAAGCTACGAAAAAATAAAGATGCAAAATTTTTTCACTCAAAAAAGATCTACAAAGTTGTTATGAATCCTTTTAGATGGAATGCTTAGTTTTTGTTTTATTCGTGAAAAATAACATTGGCAATAAAAAAACAAATCTTTGGAAAAACGATACAAGCTACGAAAACACATAAATAAACGAAATTGTGCATTTATAACATTTTAAATAATAAAATTTTTCGCTTAAATTATACGTACAATTTTTCTTCGAGCCACTTTACGTTAGGATGCATATTTTTGGTTTAAATCGTAAAAGATAATATTAAAAATAAAGAAATTAAATTTATGGAAAAGTGACGCAAGTTGCAATAAAATATTTAATAACAAAATAGTTTTTTTATTATGCGCACTTTTTACAAATTTTAAAAATAAGATACATTATGAATTTTAATAATATAAATTTATTAATTTGCAGAATTCGTGAAAATAAAAACAAGAATGAAAAAAATTGGACAACCACCTTAAAATGCTCCTATTGTAATTTACAAAAATTTGGACCAAAAAAAAAATAAATAAAAAAAGAGGAAAAAAATTGAAAAACTTTGGAAGATTTAGAATTGAAAACTTGACTTTCGATTTCTGAAATTATCCAAATTTAAACAATTAAAAAATGAAGATCTTTTAATTTTGACAAATTACAATTAGAAATTATGCAAATTTTAAGATTTACAATTAAACCTTCTGTAATTTTTGTGTTTTATTTCGAAATTTCTTTAATTTGGAAGATTTAGATTTGAAAATTTGACTTTTGATTTCAAAAGTTATGAAAATTTAAAATATTTTATTTGCCAATCTTTAAAATTCAAGAGTTTTCCATTATAAATTTAAATTTTTAAAATAGAAGAGCTGTTAATTTTGACAATTTACACCTAGAAATTATGCTAGTTTAAAAAAATTGTGAATGTTAAGAATTTTCATTTAATGGAAATTCTTAAATTTTGATGTTATTGAAAATAAAAAGTAAATTTCTGAGTTCCAAATCTTTCAAATTAAAGAAATTTCGAATGTAAAACTTACGATAACAGAATTTTCAATGCTCAAATTTAAAACATGAATATTTTTAAAATGTCAATCATCAAAATTAAAAACTCATTGATTTTAAAGATTTAAAATGCATGGCTCTACAGTTTTGAAAAGTTACAATTGAAAACTGTTCAGCTTTAAAGAAGTTAGTGCTTTCATGCAAATCAATGAATGACCTCGTTCCGCGTTTAGAAATATGAAAAACCCTATCGACCTATAGTCATTCGATGTTCCCAAGAATATTTTCCCTATATACTAAAAAAAATTAATAAATTAATTTTATTTTTTATTTTTTACTAGAGTAGTCGATTCAATGGTTGGCCACCTCATTATTGACCTCAATTATTGACCATCTCATTTAAATGTGCTTATACGAATAAATACTCAAAAATAAAACAATGATTGGCCACTAGGGTGGTCCAAAAATTCATTGTAAATTTTTTTCCTGATTTTCTTGCATATTGCCCCGAAATTTGTTTTAATGCACAAAAAAATATGTTTATCTTTTTTAAACGATATTCAATGGTGTAAGTCCCATTAAGTTTAACGCGTATTTCCCATAGGAAAAAATGACATTTTTGTAAGTTTTATTCAGAATCGTCAGTATGAAGTGAAAATAAGTTGAAAATCAGTATTTCTCCTTACAATCAGCTGTAAAATACAAATAAATAATTAATTTTCAAATATCATTCACATATGTATGTTTTATAGGCTCTCGAAATTTTTAATAATATTGTCTTTTAACTTTTAATAATGCTAAGAACAAGTTAAAAAACAGAACTGTTCCAAAAATTTGCTATTGTTTATAATTATTTTCTCTTAGATAATTTTTAGAAAGTTGCTGATTTTTCTCAAGTTTTTTTACTATGCTTTGGCTTTTTAGTTATAGGCAAACAATAAATATAAAATAGGGAAATAATTTCCATAAAAATCTCTTTTTGTGAATATATATTTCCGAAAAAACTAAAAGAACCTTTTTGTTTAAATTAATATTTATGTTTATTATTTTTTCCTGACTAAAAAGTCCAAGAAAAGCTGAAAATTTCAGAAAAACTATAAACTAACTAGCATAACTCTAAGAATTTTGTTTAATTGTAAAAACAATTATTTTTTTTAACTTGCATTATTTATTACCTCAATGAGTAAAAAGTGAACAGTTTAAAATTTAAGAAAAAAACGCAGCTATCTAACATTAATATAGGGGAAGATAGTTATAAACAATAATTATTTGTTTAAGCTTTCTAGATCCTATCATAAAACAGAGGTTGCGATATAATCTCGAAGTCTGAAGCCACATTATCTCTTCACCTATTAATTGAATTTAAATGCGCCGCCTATTCTTTAGAATCGAGATCAGAATCGAGATCAAGGGAATCTTTTATGAAGCCCACGCATGCGCACCGAAATGCAATCTAGAATCATTTTTAGGTTAAGAACAGAGCTGCATATTTGGGTGCTTCCATGCCTCTGCAAGCAGGTAGCGGTAGCCTGCATGAAGAAAACCCATAAGAGTGAAAGAGATGGACATTCTCTATCTCTCTCATTCTCATGGGTTTTCTGCATGCAGGCTGCCTGCTTGCAGAGGCATGAAAGCACCAAAAATTTTCATAAATGGCTATTTTTTAAACAATACGTTTAATTTATTATGTTGCTTTGTAAATTTACAAGAAACATTAATTATTTAAACAATTTTAAATTAAAAATTAAGACTAAGAATTTCTAGCCAATGACTCTTTTCTATGTTGCTTTGTAAATCTACAAGAATTAATAATTATTGAAACAATTTTTATTGAAAAATTAAGAGTTTGCCCTTTTTTCTAGAAGTAAGTTTATTTACCAAGTTAACTAAGAATGTCTACCCGATGACTATTTTCTATTTTGCTGTGCAAATTTACACAAACTTTTAATTATTTAAACAATTTTAATAAATAAACTAAAATTGACCTTTTTTCTAAGAGCCAGTTCGTTTGCGGAGTCCCACTAAGAGTGTTTGTCTGATGACTCTTTTTTATATTCTTTTGTAAATTTACAAGAATTGTTAATTATTTAACCAATTTTAATTACAAAATTAGGAGTTTGTACTTTTTTCTACAAGTCAATTTTTTTAAAGATTCAAGTAAGAATGTCTATATGATAAATCTTTTGTATGCTGCTTCGCAAATTTACAAGATGTATTAATTGTTTCAACAATTTTAATTAAAAAATTAAAAGTGCCCTTTTCTTAAGAGTCAATGTATTTGTGGCGTCAACCAAGAATGTCTATCCGATGACTCTTTTTTATGCTGCTTTTCAAATGTACAAGAACTATTAATTATTTAACCAGTTTTAATTGAAAAATTAAGAGTTTGGCCTTTATCCTACGAGGCAATTTGGTTTCAAAATCAACTAAGAATGTCTATACGATGATTCTTTTCTATGTTGCTTTGCAAAATTTACAGCAGCTATTAAATGTTTAAAGAATTTTAAATAAAAAATTCAGACTTTGATCTTTTTTCCACAAATTCAATTTTTTTACGGAGTCAACTAAGGATGTCCATCGGATGGCTCTTTTCTGTGTTGCTTTGCATATTTACAAGAACTATTATACATTTAAATCATTTCAAATTAAAAAGAAGAGTTTTTCTTTTTTCTGCGAGTTAATTTTTTTACGAAGCCAAGTAAGAATGTCTATACAATGACTCTTTTTTATGCTGCTTTTCAAATTTACAAGAACTATTAATTATTTAACCAATTTTAATTGAAAAATTAAAAGTTTCGCCTTTATCCTACGAGTCAATTTGTTTTCAAAATCAACTAAGAATGTCTATACGATGATTCATTTCTATGCTGCTTTGCAAATTTACATAAAATATTAATTATTTCAACAATTTTAATTATGAAACTAAAACTAACCTTTTTCAACGAGGCAGTTTATTTGCGGAGTCATCTAAGAATGTCTATCCGATGACTCATTTCTATTTTGCTATGCAAATTTACATAAACTATTAGTTATTCAAACAATTTTAATTACAGAACTAAAAGTGACCTTTTTCTAAGAGTCAGTGTGTCTGTCGAGTCAACTAAGAATGTCTATCGGGTGACTCTTTGTTATATTGCTTTGCAAACTTACAAGAACTATCAATTATTTAAACAATTTTACTTAAAAAATTCAAAGTTTGGCCTTTATCCTAAGAGCCACTTTTTTATGGAGTCAGCTAAGAATGTCTATCGGATGACTCTTTTCTATGTTGCTTTGTAAATTTACAAGAACTGTTAATTATTTAAAGAATTTCAATTTAAAAGCAAGAGTTTAATCGTTTTGATAAGAGTCAATTTTTTAACGGAGTCAACTGAGAATGTCTATCGGATGATTCTTTTCTATGTTGCTTTGTAAATTTACAAGAACTATTACTTATTTAAAGAATTTCAATTTAAAAGTAAGAGTTTGACATTTTTGGTACGAGTTAATTTTTTTTACGAAGGCAAGTAAGAATGTCTATTGTATGACTCTTTCCTATGTTGCTTTGCAAATTCACAAGATGTATGAATTATTTAAACAATTTTAATTACAAAATTGAAAGTGCCCTTTTTTTAGAATCAATGTGTTTGCGGACTCTATAAGAACTATTAATTATTTAAACTATTTTAATTAAAAAATTAAGAGTTTGGCATTTATCCTATGAGTAAATTTGTTTTCGAAATCAACTAGGAAAGTCCATTCGATGACTCTTTTCAATGTTGCTTTGTAAATTTACAAAAACTATTAATTATTGAAACATTTTCAATTACAAAATTAAGAGTTTTTTTTTCTACGAGTAGGCTCTATTTTTTAACATAATTAACTAAGAATATCTTTTTAATGATTTTTTTCTCTGATGCTTTGAAAATTTACAATTATTAATTATTTAAAAAATATTTATGAACAAATTTATAGTTTGGCTAATTTTAAAGTGAGACGCATAATTTGTTTACGGAATGAACTAAGAATGTCCTTCGATGATAATTTCCTACCATACCTTGTAAATTTTTAATAATTATTATTCATTTAAACAATATTCATAAACATATTCAGGTAGGGGGAAGGGAGACGAAAAAGAGTCTAGAAATAAATCAGAGGGATTTCCAAACGGCAAAGGGGAAACAAAGTGAAGAGGAAAGAAGAGGGAGGGGAAGAGAGAAACGTGAAAATAGCTTTCTGGAATGTGTCAGGTTTGAAGAAAAAGAATAAAGGATTTTGGGAGGAGTTAGAAAAGTGGGATGTGATTATGATGAGTGAAACTTGGGCAGATGAGAAGGACTGGACGGGAATAAAAAAGCTGTTACCGAAAGGTTATGTGTGGACAATGCAAGAAGCAAGAAAAGAACATATTAAAGGGAGAGGGACGGGCGGCATGGTGTCAGGGGTGAAAAAAGAATTAGCAGTAAAAGGAAGAAAAGATGGGAACATGGAGGAAAAGGATGGAACAATGATAAGAAAAAAAAAAATTGGGAAAGTAGAAATAGCAGTGGTGTGTTTATACAGAAGAAGAGGGGAAGAGGAAGGCTGGAAAGTAATAAGGAGGTGGATGGAGGAAAAGAAGGAAGAATTGGTTTTAATAGGAGGGGACTTAAATGCATGGACTGGCGAACAAGGGGGAGGGTTATGAGATGAAGAAAAGGAGGCATTTATAAGGAACTCCAAACATAGAGAGACGGACAGGGAGGGGAGGAAGTTGCTAGACATGATAGGAGAAACAGGATGATTTATATGCAATGGCAATATGAAAGGAGATGAGGAAGGGGAGATGACATTCATAGGAAAGGTAGCAACAGTAATAGACTAGATCTTGGCTGAAGAAAGAATGCGGTATATGATAGGGAGTATGAAGGTAGGGAATGAGATAGGGTCCGAGCACTTCCCGGTCATAGTTACACTAAGAAGAGGCGTCAGTAAGCGCGGCAGAGGGAGAAAGGATGCGAAGGAAGGGTGCGAACGAAACACGAAAATGGGAATCTGGGGGGTAGATAAATTAAAAGAGTTTAAACAAAAGATGGAAAAGGAGAAGGTTCCGTATGAAAAAGAGGAGGGAATAGACTCGTTAATTGAAAGGTTGAAGGGGTCCATTGAAAAGGTAAAGGATGAGCTGAGTACTAATAAAGAAAGAGTAGGGGGAAAAAGAGGCTGATGGGACGAGGAATGCTGGGAGAGTAAAGAGAGAATAAAAGAGTGTGTGAGCAAATGGAGAAGAGGGGAAATGGAGAAGGAGGAGTATAACAGGAGAAAAAAAGAACATGAGAAGATGCTGGAAATAAAAAGACAGAGGGGAAAGGAAGAATATAAAGCAGAGGTAGAAGAAGCAATCAAAGAAGGTAGGGTGTGGGATGTGATAAATAGGGATAGAGGGGAAAGGAAGAGCGTTAACGAAGAAATAGAAATGGAGGAATGGGCGGATCATTTTAAGGGTCTATTAGGGGGAGAGCAAACTAAGATCAAAGGGGAAAAGTGTAGGATAGTCCAAGGAGAAATGGAGGAAGGGAATGAGATAACAAGAGAAGAAGTGGATGAGGCAATAAATAGGTTAAAAAGAAACAAGGCGACGGGAGAAGATGGGATGGAGAACGAAGCGATGAAGTTTGGAGGAGAAGGGATTAGGGATGGGATGTGGAAGATCTGCAATAAGGTATGGAAAGGGGAAGGTTGGCCGGAAGAGTGGACGACGGGACTGGTGGTACCGCTTGTCAAGAAAGGGAAAGGAAAGAAGGTAGAGGAATACAGAGGGATCACTCTCATGTCAGTCGGCTATAAAATATATGCAGAAATCTTTAGAAATAGGTTGGAAAGAATGGTAGAACAAAAAGAAAGTATCCCTCATAAACAGACGGGATTTAGAAAAGGAATGGGAACTATAGACAACATCTACGTACTTAACTATTTAGTTAACAGAAATTTGGGGAGAAAGAAAGGGAGACTAGTCGCTTTGTTCGTAGATTTCAAAGCACCTTTTGACTCAGTGAATAGAAAAGTACTATGGCAGGCAATGAAAGAGAGGGGTGTAGAGGAAAAGTTAGTGGAGAGGATAAAGGAAAATTTTACTGAAACCAGGATTAGGGTGAAAATAGGAAAGAAAAAAGGGCAGGTTTTCTGGACAAGCCGAGGTCTAAGGCAAGGGTGCCCTTTGAGTCCGTTACTATTTAGTATCCTATTGGCAGACTTAGAGGAGAAGCTAAAGGAGAAAGGGAAAGGAGGAACGGTTTTGGGTAATAGCAAGCTATACTCTCTAGCATACGCGGACGATGTAGTTCTATTAGCAGATGATGAGAAGGGGATGAACCTAATGATGAGAATCTTCGAAGAGTATGTGGGAACAAAAGAGCTGACCGTGAACGTAGATAAGACAAAGGTGATGTGTTTCAGAAATAGAAAGAGCCAAATAAATTACGTTTGGAAGATGAACGGACAAAAAAAGGAAATTGTGGAGGAGTTCTGTTACCTAGGTTTTTGGTTTGAGGCAGAAGGGGGAAACGAGCTGCAGGTGAGGAAAAGAATTGAATGTGCGAGTGAAGTAATGGGCCAAGTATAAGGTATAGGAAAGAGAAGGTTCAAGAACGATTGGAGAATGAGGGTCTGATTGTTTGATGCGTTGGTGTGGGTGGTATTGTGTTATGGTGTGGAGATCTGGGGATGGAAGGAACATAGGAAAGTAGAGAGCATGCATGAGCGATTCCTGAGGTGGGTAATGGGGGTTAGCTGGAGTTGCCCAGGATATATGTTGAAAGAAGAGTTAGGAAGAGAAAATACAAATTAAGAGAGCATGGAGGTTTGAAGAGAAGCTAAAAAGGGGAGAGGGAAGTAAAATTGCACAAGCATGTTTCGGCGAAATTCGGAACAATGAAGCAAG
>NC_046666.1:49536254-49553340 GCF_010883055.1 Belonocnema kinseyi | reverse complement strand
TTATAGATTCGAGGTACAATAGATGGTATATGATGGTCAAAGGGTTGACGGAACCAGAATATCTGCAAAAAATAAGAAAGGAAGAAAAATGGAGTAGGGTTGGACGGTTCAGAATGAGAGAAGGAGTGAGAGCATGCAGATATTGGATGAATGAAGAGGAGAATTTATGCAGAGTATGTGGATACGAAATAGAGTCATGGGCTCATGTATTAGAGAGATGTACAGGAGAGGAAGAGGGACAGTTGAGTGTGGATAAGTGTGTAAGATGGATCTTGGATGGTAGTGGACAGGGAGTGATATGGATGAAGAAATTGGATATAGTAAGGGAAAGCAAGGGAGTAGGGCAGAGCCAAACGGGTGATCCTGAAAAGGGACAGTAAAAAACGAAAATTGTTTTCACTATCGTGGAAGATGCATTTGTTTATGGTAAGAGGAAACGGAAGCCCTGGAAGCTCGCTCATTTTAGGAATTAATATCACTACTGTTACTATTGTTTATCCTACGTAATGCGAAAGAGTAGAATATAAGTAGTAGTTAAGATAGACTAAGGATGGAATTGTAAATATATTTACAGGGAGCGGAGGCCCTCAAACCCGTAAAAGGGAGAGATTAAATAAATACATAAACATATTGAGAGTAAGGGTATTTTTCAATTAATAAACACAATTTTTTTACGAAGTTAACTAAGATTATTTTTGCAATGAATCTTTCCTACGTTATTTGTTCAATTTGCAAGAATTATTGATTATTTAAAGAACTTTCATAAAAAATTCAGAATTTGTATATTTAAAAAAGGAAAGGGTCAGTTTTTTCACAAATTCAACTAAGAACATCTTTCCGATTAATTATAATCATTAAAGTTATATGATTTATTATTTAAACTATTTCCATGAGCAAATTAAGAGTTTGGACAGTTTTTGAAGAATAGGCTTCATTTGTTTACGGAATAAAGAAAGAATGTATTTCCAATCACTTCTTACTACGACACTTTGCAAATTTACGCTAATTATTCATTATTAAAATAAATTTCATAAGCAAATTCAGAACTTGACTGTTTTTTAGATTTTGAACCATTTGAACATTTAAAAAAAAAGTTTTTATAAGAAAATGTATGCACTATATATTTAATAAGAATTTAAAAAGTATTTAAAACTGTAGGATGGTAAAAACTTTCATTTTCATTAGTTTCAGTAATTATTTCTTTTTATTAACTTCTTCCAGTAATTTCATAATAGTCCGTATGAATTTTAGTACAATCTGATGATAATGTGGCTACTAATGAAATTATTCGAATTACTCTCAGTTGACTAAACATTTGGCCAGATGAGATGAAAACTGCAGAAAACTATCTCCCGAGTTTAGCCGGGTTTTCAAAATTCGAAATTATTTACCATGTATTTCTATGAAAAATTATACGCACCAACATTTTAGGTGTTTTTTCCAAACGTGCATATAAATGATTAGTGTTGCGCAATAATTTACTCTGCATCTTGTGAGGGTAACCGTGCGGCGCCGTGCACAAATAAAAGTTATTAAAGCAAAACTGAATTCGCGGTATCATATTAAACTTCATTTAAAAATAAAATAATTGCAAGTATAATTGTTTAAATAATTATGTTTACTAGCTTTAATTAATTATTACCTCACTATAAATGAGCAGTGGACAAAAAGTGGAATTATTTTTAACTGCACATTTCTAGCATTATTGTATGAGACTATTATTTTAAACACTAATTACTTGTTTAAAAGATAGTTTTAAAGATTTAAAATTGATAACTTTCTAATGTTTAAAATGTAGATATGAAAATGGCCAAGTTTGGAAAATGTTAGAGAAGAAAAGTCGAGTTTTTAATTCTAAATCTTTCAAATTGTAGAAATTTCGAATGTAAAGAATAAAAATTAAACTTGTCTAAAATAAATGTTTCAAATTATATACCTTGAAAAGATATATCTTGAAAATTTTAAATTAAAATTGTAAATGTTTGAAATTGCAGTGTTATTCATTTTTACAAATTTAAAGTTTTGAATTTCTGTAATTTCGATGCTTTGCTTTCGACATTTATGACCAAAGTTGAATTTAGGACCAATCAGATGAATTTTCAAGCAAATAGTTTTATTTTCAAAAGCAGAAAAGATCCATTTGCTACCAAATAGTTGATTTTTTAACTAAAAAGATGCATTTTTAATAAAAAATGGATTAGTTAAATTTTCAGTTTAAAAAAATTAATTTTCAACCAAAAATGAAACGAATTTAAAAAAAAATATTTTAATTTTTAATGACAACAACATTAATTTTCAACACGTTTTTTAAATAAAAAAAAGTTTTTTTATAATAAAGTACTGTATAGAAATAAATAACACAATATTTGAATGTAACACTGGATGCTTTTTAAATTTTTTTTTTAGTCACATAAATCTTGAAATTACTAATAACTAAAAAATATTACCGCTTTGTTTGTAAACTTATATAAATATAAATTTTATAAGATTTTTAGACAAATTAGAAAAAATTTATTGATATTTCAAATGTATCAAAAAAGAATCTAGAAGATTAAAAAAAAGTTTTTTTTCAGGATTTTACAAAATTTTAGGGAAAATTTGAGCCTTTTTTAAAGATATTTAGAATTTTTATAAGTTTTGAAGATATAATAAATATTTAATAAATTTTCGGAAATTCTTCCAAGTTTTAAAATATTTTTAAACTATTCAAAGCCTCCTAAATTCCTAAAAATATTTTTAGCTGATTCGAATTTTTCCTACAATTTTAAAACTCATTAAAAATGTTAAAAAAATTGCCCTAAAATATTCCAAATTTTCATAAGAATTCTAATAAAATTTATCACTTCACTTGAAACCTCTCAAACTTCGTTTAAAACTTCGAAAGTTTTGGTTTCAAATCTTTAAAAAAAACTAGATTTTTAAAAATCTTTAATAGTTTAAAATTCGTTTTAAACCTCTCCAAATATTCTAAATATTTTTTGTATTTACTCGATTTTTATTTTTCAATTAAGTTAAACTTTTGCAATCTTTTTCGATTATCTGTTAAATTTAATTTTTCGAAATCAAAAATTAAAAAAAATTTCCCATAAATCTTAAGAAAATTATTTTTTTGATCCTTTCAAAAATGTTTAACCTTCTTATATATTTTAAAATTATTCAATTCTTTTGTGATTTACTGCAAAAACAAAAAAAAAAATATCTTAAAATCTTTCAGATTCTTCTTTGACAATTTTAGAAATCGTTTGAAATATTATTAAATAATCTCTTAAAACTAATTTAAAAAAAAATCATTTCAATTTTTGCTAGGAATGAACCTAAAGAATGCTTTCAATTTTCTTGAAAACTTACAAAATCAATAAAATATCTTATAAGAAATTATTATTTTTGAATTGTTTAAAAACTTCTAAGTATCTTTTAAACTCTCTCAAATTTATTCTAAAATGATGTATGGCAACATTTTTCTTTAAAATCTTTTAACTTCTTTCCAACCTTTAGGAAATAATTAAAAATGTTTCGCAATCTTTTTCAATTTTCTTTTAGAATTCATTACGAAAAAATCATTTAAAATTTTCCCATCAATCTTAAAAATAATGTGTTTTTTTCATTTTGTTGACGCCTTGAAAAATTGAGTTAACCTAAACAAATTTTAATCCTAAAAAATTAAAAGAATTGTCTTCCATATTTTTTTCCACACATTTAGAAATATTTAAAACTTAAAATTATTCCTTCAAAATTAACCCTAAGCAATTAAAAATTTTTCCAGAAATCTTTTAAAAATGTAAGCTCAAAATCTTTCAAAGTTATTAAAAAACTTCTAAATTTTTGTAAGAATTCTTCAAAATAAGTTTTTCCCATGATTTAATTTTTCTTATCTCTTTGACAATGTAAACAAGTTTAGAAATTATAGTGTAATGGCGAAATGTTAAGAACGGAAATATGTCCCAATATTAAACAATCATTTACAATTTAAATTCTCTGTTCTATCAATAATTTTTAGAATCATTTATAAATAAATTTTATGATGAAGTAAAATAATTTTATTGAAAATTTCGATATAAAAAATTGATGGCGCAGGAAATTCGTAAATCTTTATTAATAGATTAGCTGTCTGAAAAGGGTCACTAAAACTTATATTCACGCAGTAAATTTTCAAATAAAATTAATGAATCTTCACAGGAATAGCTGAATTTCAAACGAAAAAGATGACTTTTTAACTAAAATCATGATTCTTTAACTGGAACGCTTTAATTTTCAGCCAAATAAATGAATTTTTAAACAATAAGATTTATTTTCAAACAAAAAATACAATTTTTCAACAAAATACACAATTCAATTCAAAATACAAAATTCATTCTTATAAAAAAAATATTAAATTTTAAGCAAACCGTTAAATTTTTAACAAAAAAAGATGAAATTTCTACAAATAGAAATTCATTTTCAACTAATAAATTTTGTCAAGAAAGAAATAAACAAAATGACTGTCGAAATAGTTGTTGAATTTTCAAGCCAAATGACGAATTTTCAATAAAACAATTAAATTTTCAACTAAAAACGATAAATTTTTAACAAAATGTTATAATTTTCAACCAAAAATTGGAGTAGTTAAATTTTTAGTTAAAAAAAAAACTTTTCAATCAAAGAAAATAAATTTTCAACAAAATAGTTGTCAACTAAACAAATTTTTCAGGTAAAATATAAATAAAATGAATAAAACATAAAAAAAAGTTTAAATTAAATTCCTGGTTATCCGGAAATGATTTTTTGGTAGCAACTTCAATTATAGAGAATTAGTAACTAATGAGATAGCATATAAATTGACTGAGTATTTAATTAAATTTCTAAATCGTTATTCTGGAACAATATCGGACAAAATTTAAAGATCTCCCAGAAGTCCCAATGTGTATCCTGCATACGAATCAGCAAGATCATCTTTGCACGTATCATAAACATTTAAATCCGGCATTAGACTGCCGATTCAGGCAATTATAGGGGACCCGAATGCGCCATAAATATTATGGTCCTGCGCAACTGCAGGCACTAAGCATTACCAACCTACGAATTATCCGAGGAATTATCATTGCAATTTTTTTTTAAATTACCATGCCGCCGTATCCGTGACACCCGATTATGCTTTGATACTTTGTATGTATCACTAAGATAAGACACGCACATCTGACTCAATCTTATTTCTTCATTATATTATGGCTTTAGTACCCAGAAAGATTCTCCTTTGAGTTTCAACTTTCACCAGAATAATTTAATATAATATAAAGCATCTTTAAATTGCTTAGTCAATTATTTATTTCTAGAGATCATTCGGTGAGAAGATATTGGTCAGTAATTTTTATTTCATAACAAGATTGAGATGTGAAATCATAAAAATGTGTGATACCAGCACTAGGGTGTATAAAAAAAATAATAAAGTTTTTATTCGTAGTTCTAAGAGAGATGAAAACTTTCTTTTGGGAGTCAAAAACACTCCTGTAAAATTTTTTTGGAACCAACGGAAGCTCGTTTTAAACAGAAAAGTTGAATTTAAAAAAAATTAAAAAAGGTTTTTACTAAAAGAGATGAATTATGTAAAATAAAAAAGAGGGAATTATAACAAGAGTTGAATTTTCAACCAAAAAATTAATTTTCTGGTAAAAAAACGAATTTTCAAAAAATAGATACATTTTTGACCATATAGTTCAATTATTAACCAAAAACATTTATTTTATAGAAAATGGTTATATTTTTAACCAGAAAAGATGAATTTTCAAGAAGAAAGTTAATTTTTAATTAATCAGTTAAATTCGCATCCAAATATTTAAATGTTAACAAAAATAAAAGGAATTTTTTAACAAACAAACTAATTTTCAACAAAGTAACTCAATTTTTACCCAAAGATATAAATTTCAAATTGAAATTATGAATCTTTGAAAAAAATGAATTTTTAAGAAAGTAGTTCAATTTTCAACCAAGGAGATGAACTATCCCGAGAATATTAATTTTCTAACCAAAAAGAAGAAGTTTCTAGAAAATACATGCATTTTTAACCAAATAGATTTATTTTCAACCAAGAAAATTAATGTTGTAAAAAAAAACGGTTTAATTTTAAACCCAAAAATATGAATTTTCAAAAAAGTTAATTTTTAACTAAAAAGTTAAATTTTCAACCAAATAGTTAAATTTTCAGTGAAAAAAATAATTTCTTGCAAAATAAACGAATTTTCAACAAGGTAGTTTAACTTTCAACCAAGGAGTTAAATATCAACCAAGCATATAATTTTTTTAAAAACTTTAGAATATTCAACCCGAAAATATAAAATTTCGAAAAGAAAATTTATTTTAAATCAAAAAGTTGAATTTTCAACCAAATATTTAAATGCTCAGTAAAAAAATTAATTTTTTACCGAATAAACAAATTTTTAACAAAGTATTTCAAATTGAATCACAGAAATGAATTTCAAGTTAATATTATAAGTCTTTAAATAAATGAATTTTTAAGGAAGTAGTTAAACTTTTAAACAAGAATTTAACCAAGAAGATCTAATTTCTCCAAACTGTTGAATTTTTAACCCGAAAATATGAAATTTTTAGGAAGAATGTTAATTTTTAATCAAAAAGTTCAAAACTCTATCAAATCAGATTACTTTTCAAGCAAAACGTTGAATTTTAAACAGAAAAATTTATTTTTCACAAAAAAGGACCAATTTTGATCCATAACAAAAAAAAAAAATTTTTTTGACAAAATTGTTTGAATTTTCAATCCATAAATGTGAATTTCTATCATAAATGTTAATTTTTTACCTAAAAATAATTAATTTTCCAACCAGCCAATTGCATTTTTAAACAAAAAAGATGAAATATCTAGAAAAAGGATGAATTTTCAACAAAACAATTGAAGTTTCATCCAAAAAAATTTCTCACCAAAAATGAGCTTTCAACAAAATTCTTGAATTGTCAACTTAAAAAGGTAGTTGTTACATTTTTTAGTTAATAAATTAACTTTCAACTTCCAACTACAAATTTGTTTGATTCAAGAGAGAAACAAAATGACAATTAAATTGTTGAATTTTAAAGCTAAAAGTCGAATTTTGAACAAAATAATTGAAATTTTAACCCGCAAACGTGAATTTTCCAGAAAAAAGATCATCTTGAACCGAAAAACATTAATTGTTAATTAAACACTGAAATTTCTGCAAAAAGAGATGAATTTTCTATTCAAAAAAATTTTCAGTTGAGAGAGAAACAAAATGAAAATTATACTGTTGTAGATACAACAAAACAAAATGAAAATTATATTCTTGAACATTCAATAAAACCAAATGAATTTTCAACCAAAAAGTATGCGTTTTTAATGCGTTTTTCATGAAAGATTAAATTTCTACAAAAAGAAATGAATTTGCTACTAAGAATTTTTTTGAGTCAAGTGACAAAATAAAATGACAATCATTTTGTTTAATTTTTAAACCAAAAAGACGAATCTCAATAAAACAATTACATTTTTATCAAAAACCAATAAGTTGGTATCAAAAATTTTGATTTTCAATAAAATAATTGAATTTTCAACAAAAAAGATAGAATTTTTAACAAAATAGTTAAATTTTTAATAAAAAAGATCATTTTAACCAAAGCAGATTAATTTTTAATCAAATAGATGAATCTTTAACAAAAAATTTTCAACCAAAAATAATGACATTTGATAAAATTATTGAATTGTCTACAGAATATTTAAATGTTCCATCAGACAATGTGAACTTTCAACAACAAAATTCATTAAATACGAAACAGAATAATTGTTGACCATATAGTTAAATTATTAATAAAAAAGATTAAATTTCTAAAAAAAAAAATAAATTAATTTTCAACTAAAAAAATTTGTTTAGTCAAGAGGGAAACAAAATGGTAATCATATTGCTTAATTTTCAAATTAAAAAGACGAATTTTCAACAAAACAATTATATTTTTAACCAAAAATGGGAAGTTTTTATCCAAATTTTTCGATGTTCAACGAAATAGTTTTATTTTCAACCAAAAATAAAGTAGTTAAATTAGTATTTATGTGTAAAATTTCGACAAAAAAGTACATTTTAATCCAACATATATTAATTTTTTACCAGACAGATGAATTATTATAAAAAGATTGAATTGCTATAAAAACAAATTAATTTTCAACTAGAAGAATTCATTTGGCCAAGAGAGTAACAAAATGATAATCCTATTGTTGAATTTTTAAGCCAAAAATGAAGCAGTTAAATTTCAAGTTAAAAACTGAAGTTTCAAAAACAAAAAAAAAACTAATTTTCAACAAAATAGTTGAAATAACATACCGATAATGTGAAATTTTAATTTAAAAAAAAACATTTTCAACAGAAAAAGATTATTTTTGAACCATTCATATATGAAATTTCCTCACATAATAATTTGTGGACGACTCTTTTTTATTTATACAATGATTAATTTATGAGTATCAATTTTAATATTAATACTTATACTTAATTACTAAATATTCCTAACATTATCAGACAAATCACAGACTTCCAAATATTTTACGTAACAAAATTATTTTGACCACATACCCCCCCCCCCCTCCGTGTAAGATAGCATAGAAAAATTGTTGACCCCACCTCCATAAAAAAGACATTACTTAATTTATATAAAAATTAAATTGAAAATGAATTGAATTTTCAACAACAAAAAAAAGTTAATAAAATCTATGTTAAATTCATTTATCGAAATATGGGTTGAAACGCGAAAATAAATAGTACATAAAAGTTTCGCGCGCCGCAGGTGTAATAATTCAGATATTTTTATGCGAGCGTTGATACAGCTAATATTTTACGTTTATGACCCGGGAGCCATAATAACATCAAAACATCCACTTGTTGATACCATTTATTACCTGTGTGTAAAATTTTATGCGTCCACAAGTACTAAAGTACTTATATAGTACTTATCCATATTCTTTCTCAATTTCTTATTCTTCTCTAGGTGCCTATCTGTGTGAATGATCGATATGGGATATAGAAATGCCTTCTATAGAGTGTACAACTGCTAATGAAAATTTACATACAACTGTTTATGCGACGACGCGCATTTTAGTAAAAGTAATATTCCCGCAAAAAGGTTTTCCCGGAGAATGCTTAACGTCTGTGCTGTGAAATAATTGCGCGTTGACAGCCGAGGCGTGTAAGCAAATTGCATGCTGAAAAAAATTGTATTCTTGTTAGAATTGATTGCTTCTCTTTGTTTTCTTTGTTCTCGCTTTGATTTTCAAAAGTTAACTTTACTGCTTTTATGGTCATAAATATTTGATGACACATACTATGTGTGCTATAAAAAGTCTTGAGCTTCGTTAATAACAACTGCAGTGCCGGATTAACTGTACGCCTGACATAGCCAATGACCTATATTTCCCATAAAAATGAAATTAAAAGAAAGTTTATCATTTTCTTAATTTTTCAACCATTATGCTTAAAAGTTGTTCTTTTTTATTCGAAATTCAAATGTTTCTTGAAAAATCATCTTTTTTGTTTGAGCATTTATTTATTTTCGTGGAAGTTGCATATTTTTTTGTTAAATATCTCAAATTTTTTTAAGTTATTTTTTTAATGGTTGTATTCAACTGTTGTTGGATTGAAATAAAATTTCTTTTCTATGTAATATCAACTATTATTTTTATCGTTTTGAATTCATCTTCTTCAGTTGAAACTACAACTATTTGATTGAAATTTTTTTTTAATCAATCTTTTTTGGTAGAAAATTAATCCTATCGTTTGGCAATTTATCTTATTCATTTAAAACTCATTTCTTTATTGTTAGTTGGAAATTTACCCGTGCAGAGATCGCCCGATTTCAAAAGTAATACGGACCTGGTCCCGATCAAGTTTCCCGATCTGGCCCTGACCAGTAGAACACTGTGGCCCATACTTGGGCCACAGTGAGCCAGAGAACCTTTTAATTTATTCCTTTATTTATTGATTACCCAGCCTTACCACAAAAGTTAATATTATGAATTTTTTACCAAATTTTTTGCTAACCATATACTGATTATTTACTACTAAACAGTTGCATTTTTAACCACAAAAGATTAGATTTCTACCATCAGAGATTCCAGTTAAAATCTTAACACGAAAATATGATTTTTCAACAAAGATGTTGATTTTAAACTAAATAATTGACTTTTATACTGAAATAAATGAATTATCAAGCTAAAAAGACGATTTTTCAACAAAGCACGTTGAATTTTCAATAAAAAAGGCTTCTTTTTTACAAAAGGTGATTTTAAATCAAGTAGTACACTTTTCAACCCAAAAAGAATACTAAAAGTACAGAAACGATATTTGGAAATTTTTAATGCCAGGAAGATGGTTTTTTTAGAAGAGTGTTGAATTTTCAACAAAAAAGTTCGTTTTAAGAAAAAAGATGACTTTTTGATCAAAAAAGATTAATGCTCAATCCCAAAGGATGAATTTTCTATTCATAAGAATACAATTTTGACAAAAAGATAATTTTTTAACAAAACAGTCGAATTTTTGACTCGCAAAGGTGAACTTTCAACAAAAATGTCATTACTAATTTGAAAGATGTCTTTCTACAAAAAAAAAGAATTTTTCATCCAAAAAGACGAGTTTTTGACGAAAAAAAGTGATTTTTTAACTTAATAGTCGAACTTTGAATTTACAAAGATGAATTTACAACCGAAATATCGAATTTTCGGACAAAAAAGAATAAACTTTGAACAAAAACCAAACAGTTGAATTTTAAACCAAAAAAGACTAATCTTTATCGTAGACAGTTCAATTTTCAGCAAATAAGTTCATTTTTAAATAAGAAAGATGACTCTTTGAACCAAAATGATGAATTTTCAATCCCAAAGGGCGATTTTTTTCAAACAAATTAATTTTCGGTGAAAATTTCAATTTTTAATACAAAATAGCATAATTTTTAACTCTCAAAGAAAAAATTTCATTATTAAATAGGAAAGATGTCTTGGCTACCAAAAAAGATGAATTTTCAATGCAAAACAACGAATTTTCTACGAAAGAAGATTACTTATTTAATAAAATATTTGAACTTTTAACTTGCAAAAAAGAATTTTCAAGCCAAAGAGACGTATACTTTTTGAAGCCAGTTTATTTTTTAGGAATCAATTACATTTTTAAATAAAAAGATGACTTCCAGACCAAGAAGAATAAATTTTTAATTTAAAAGGATAAATTTTGTCTTTAAAACAGTTTGATTTCCGACGAAAAAGATTAATTTTCACAAAAGTTAATTTTTAAATAAGAATGATGACTTATGGAGAAAAAATGATGAATTTTAAATCCAAAAGGAGGAATCAAGTAGTAGAATCAAGAGTGCTACTTACTATACTGCTCATGCGTCGCACTCGACAACTAATTGGTACTATTCGCGCTCAATTTCAAATGCTAAAAAATATATTTTTCTCGTTTATTATAAGTAATGGCATTTACACTTATAAAAATGTTCATTAGATCGAAATTGATGAATTCTAATAAAAAATCATTATATTCTGTAACTAATATTTTAAATAATCAGAAATATTTTATTCAAAAATTTGTATTTCTTGTAAAAGTCAAATTACAGAAAATTGAATTTGTTTACAGAAAAATTTTAATAAATCGTTATTTATAGGACCTTTTTCGATATTTTTCGTGCTTCGAGTGACAACTGAAATTTGTTTCGAAAAATTCGAAAATGTCATGTTGCAGGGAATCTTTTCACCAAAAAATTAATCTGTTTTTATTATCCATTGTCATTATCCATGTTAAGATCAACGGAAAAATTATCACGCAAGAGGGGGGGGGGAGGTCAAAAGTTCCTGAAAAATGTATTAAGTATTTTGCGAATGGCCCCTTGAAAATTTTTTTACAAATTAAATTTCTTTGAAAATTCATATATTTTGTCAGAAATTATTACTTGATAGTAGAAAAGTAGACTTCTAGGTCAAAAATTTATCTTTTTGGTTGAAAATTAAATTTTTTGATTGGAAATAAGTTTTCTTTATTGAATATAATTTTTTCCTTGAAAGTTTACCAGAAATTTATCCTTCTTGGTTGAAGAATAATCTTTGAAAATTTAACAATTCTGTTTTGGGTTAGAAATGCATCTGTTTCGGATGAAAATTCAACTATTTTTTTGAAAATTATTTTTTGTAGAAAGGTTGTATTGAGACTACTGTTATAAAAAGGCGATTTTTTCATAGAAAAGAAGTAATAAGACTACTTTTCTAAAAAAAAAAGGCGAATTATAAACAAAATAGTTGAATTTTCTTTATCTTTTTTTTTTTTGATAAATGACAATTAAAGTATTCCATTTTTGGCTAAAAGATTATCATTTTTAGTTTAAAATTTATGTTTTTTTTATCTTAAAAATTTGGATCTTTTTATCGAAAATTCATCTTTTGGGTTGAAAATTAAATTATTTGGTTAAATATTCATTTTTTTGGATAAAGATACAGAATTTTAGTTGAACATTCACTTCTGACTAAACATTAAAATATATAATTTTATGCAAAAAAGTTATCTTTTTGACAGAAATTTCATCTTCTTAATTGAAAATTCGTCTTTTTGGGTTCATAATTCATCTATTTAGGTGAAAGTTGTATCTCTTTTGGTTAAAAAACAATATACTCAGATTAAGGATTGAACTATTTTTTTGAAAATTTGTTCTTCTTTTGGTTGAATTTGACCATTTTTGGATTAAAAAAAAAAATAATTTTCGGTAAAATTATCAACTATTAAATTTTTTGTTAAGAATTCAGCTCTTTTGGTTTCAAATTCAATTATTTGATTGAAAGTGGAAATACTTCTTTAGAAATGAATTCTTTTTATTCATCATTTTATTTTAAAAATCCATTCTTTTTGTTCAAAATTCAACTATTTTGTTGAAAATGATTATTTTTATGGTTTAAAAATTACTTTTTTTACCGAAAATTTAACTACTCCATATTTGGTTGAAAATGCTTCAGTGGAAAAATTCGACTGTTTATTTGAAATTTCCTGTACTTTTTGAAAAATTAAACTCTTTTGGTAGAAAATAACTCTTTTGGTAGAAAATAAGTCTTTTTGGTTGAAAATTAATCTCTTTGACTAAAAATTTATTTCTAGGAATGAAAATTAGTATTTTTAATGAATATTAATTTTTTTACTTAAAATTCTTCCATTACATTTTTTGTCGAGAATTATCTGTTTCGATAGAAATTCAATCTTTTCGATTGAAAATAAATCTGGTTGGTTGAAAATGTTATAAGTTTCGATAAAAATTTATTTTATCTAGTTAAAAATTAATTTATTCACTTAAAATTTGTACCTAAAGCTGCAAAAACATTTTTTTCGTTTCTTAGTATTTTATTCTCTTTTTAATGAATAAAGGAAACGGCTAAATATTTTTAGGTTTCAAACCAACATTTTTTCTACTTTTTACGGTTCATGAAGCATGATTCTTTTTACAGAAGATACGTGAAAATCTGTTTACACAGATCCGTCACAAATTTAAAAAAAATGAATTTTTTAGTGTAAAGTTTATTAAATTAAATTAATTTGACGGAAAAAAATAATAAAACCATTTTTACATCGAAATATATTTATTTAAATCACAAAACATGCCATTTTGATCATTTGTACCAAAAGTTTGCAAAAAAATGTTTTCTATTTTTTAGCCTGAGAAAATATGTCAATATTTTAAAATTTCAAACGAAAATTTTTTAATGTTTTACAAATCATGAGTATACGGATTTTTATGGTTCTTGTATAAAAATGGCTCATGTTTTAGGACCCGTAAAATATTTTTTTTAAATTTTTGTTCAAAACTTAAAAATATGTACGAGTTTTCTTAGTTTATTAAAAAGAGCACCAATAGATAAAAAAGCGAAAAACATTTTTTTTCACCTGTAGGTAAAATGAACAAACTAGCATTTTTCATCATTTTTTGAAATATCATATTTCAACGAAGACATTTCTGTACTTTTTTCCCGTTTAAGGTTATTCACTTCCTAAATAAGTACTCCTCAAGGAAATTGAAAATAATTTTTTTTTCAAACAAAAAAATTTTTTTAAAAATTAAAACTGAAAATTTTCAAACTAATTCCCCAATCTTGAGAATATTTTATTTTAAATTGTTTGTAATGCCATAAAGTAACTTTGCAGCGCTATTAGCAATTAATCTTATTATTTCGAATTTTTCAGCCCACTCATTATAACATGCTCTGTATTCGTCTCTTTTTAAAAGTAGAAATCTTTTGTTTATGAGTTTTGAGAACTGAATAAAAAATAATAATAATTGATGGAGCAAAATTTTTTTTTCTGGAAAGCAATAAATTTACTGTTATTGCTTCACGCTCAGTGGGTTCACCTTTTCAATTACATTACACTGACTTTCTATGAGAATTAGACACGAAAGTCCACTCTGTTGCCTTCGTCCTTCCGACAATTGGTATTTTCTTATCCCCCTAAAACAATTGAAAATGTTATACAAATAATTTCTTTAAGAATATTCGACTAAAAATAATTGAGAGAATCAGATAATATAATAATGGGCAGTATCTCTCAACAAAAGAGTTTCTATTTTCTTGTTTTAAAGGAAGAAAAGAAGCTAATTCAGGAAATTATATAATTTCATTCCGCGGATTGGCTATTGGCAACATTAGAACTTGGAAATTTGCATTCTCTGTTTAATACGAAAACAGCTTTTATTGTCTTATCGACCTTTCTCTGAACTTTAATATATCTCGAAATTGCAGAAAAATAATATATAATAATGATAATTTATAATAATTAAAAAAAAAAATTTTATTTCTCACTCAGTTTTTAAATTAAAGTGAAAAATTATTATCAATATAAAATTTTTGTATTTTACAGTAACAATTATATAAAATAATATAAAATAAAATAAGGAACACTTTTTCATAAGAGATGATAATATTTCAATTAATATGACAATATTTCACGAAATAATATTTTTTTTAATTTTAAATACATTACTTTTGGTGCAAAACACGAGTATAACCTAAAATTGTTCAAAAAATTCTTATCTTTGAAATCCATTAACTTTTTTTTATTAAAAGTGCCGATTTTCATTATCAAACACCAATACAACCAAAAAATTCAAAAACCTAAAATATAAAATAAGAACCAAAAACATGGTGAATTTAATGAATGAATAATGACCCGAAGAATAATAATAATCTGAAAAATCGTATGATTTCTTGAATTAAAAATACCGATTTGCAAGGAAAAACACTAAAATTATAAAAAATGATTCCACATTGTATATCTTCTTTTCAAATAGATAACTTTTCTTTAATATGAACTATTTCTGGTTAAAGACGTGAACATAACCTTAAATTGTTCCAAATTGTATATCGTCTTTGAAATCAAATGATTTTTGTTTAAAAATACATTCCAATTATTTATTAATCAACGTTATTGCCTAAAGTTGTTGAAAATTGCAAATATTATTTGAAATTCTAATAAGTTTTTATAAAAATAATAGTAAATAACCAAAAATTGTTCAGAATTGTAAATCTTCTTTGAAACTAATTGACTTTTCTTTAAAATATCACATGTTATATAAAAGACGTTAATATAACCTGAAACTGCTAAAAATTGCTAAACTTATTCGAAGTATCATTTTTCTTGTTTGAACATACAAATTTTAGGTGAAACACACCACTTTAGATTAATTAATCTAAAGTGGTTGCAAAATTGTGAACATTCTTTAAAATCTAATAATTTTTTATTCAAATGCCAAAAATTGCCTATAAAAACACTAAAATAACATTTAAAAAAATGATTGAAAATTGTAAATCTGCTTTGAAATTTAATAATATTAATTTAAAATAATCGACTTTCGGTGGAAAACGTTAATATATTCTGAAAATGTTCAAAAACTGCCAATATTGTTCGAAGTGTAATGATTTTCGTTCTAAACTGAGTATTTTCTTTATAAAACGCTAACATAACCTAATCTTCTAAAAAGTGATGGATTTTCTTTGAAATCTTTTTTTCTTATTAAAACTACCAATTTTCGATGATAAACGCTAAAATAATTCGAAATTGTTAATAGATCTTAAATCTTGTTCATATTATAATGATTTTTGTATTAAAATACTTATTTTTGGACTAAAATGCTAACATAACCTAAAAGTGTTAAAATTTGTAAAACTTTTTTTAAACGTAATTTTTTTTAAATACCAATTTCTGTTGAAAAATAAGAACACAATTTAAAATTTTCTAATTTTTGTTCAAACTAAAATTATTTTTGTTTAACAATACCGTTTTTTATGTAAAAGGGTACAACGTAACCTAAAATTGTTCAAAAGTTCTGGTCCTTTAAGATATAATAATTTTTGTAAAAGAAAAAAAAACGATTTCAGGTATAAATGTTATATTTCCTAATCTTTTGTACATTATGTATATGAAAAGCCAGCTGACATTTCCTAAAGTTCATGATTCACGATATGATAGCTTGACGACTTAAAAGCAATTCCTCTCGAGATTAACTATTATCCTCCGGAAATCAGCGGACTAAAAGAAATTGTATTTAATTTTGTATTCTCGATCCAAGGTTAATTTTGAGTCGATTCCTCTAAGAGCAGTTGAAGTTAGTCATAAGCAAAAAATTATCACTCTTAAATAATGTATGAAAAAAAGAATTTAGATAGCTTTAATTAAAAACAATAATAATGTTTAAGAAAGGAGTTTCGCCGTTAACAACAAAATATTAGAAATAATAATTGAATAGTGGGCACAGTGGAACAAAAATGACAAAAAATTGTTAAAAGTACGATTCCGACTACAATTTTCAAGCGATTTCAAATTTGAGAAAGACTGAAAATTGTAGTCGAAATCGTACTCAGTGGTGGCTCAAAGTTCCTAAAAGTTTCTAAAAGAAAACGATCAATTATATATATTATAAATGGATGTTTATTTAAATCTTGAATTTAAAAAACTACTCCCCAGAACTCTTGAGATTAACTATATTACGAGGGTAGTTCAATAAGTCCTTAGAATGAAGTATAAAAACAATTTTTTTTGGGTAAATTTTTTTTTATTTTTCAACATAATCTCCTTGGAGC